>NW_026623392.1:118167-121371 GCF_030028575.1 Malurus melanocephalus | reverse complement strand
GGTGATGGAGGACTCCCCACTGCCTCAAAGTCCAGAGAAAGATTTTTTTTTTTCTCATACTCATTCCCGTGGCTCTGCTGCAGTTTGCCATGCAAGATTTGGAGTGATCATGGAGAAGTAGCAGAGGTTCCTAGGGTGACCATTACATTTATCTTCTGGTTTTACATTTAATATCTAACTTTTGTATTTGAACGAGCACTGCTTCCATCAGAGAGAGTTATGTATCAGGGATTACTTTCCTAAAAGAAATTCAGTTGTGAATACTTAATTTCCTGACAACATGAGATACAAATCTCAGCTGATAAAATGAAGAATCAGTGCTGGCAATAGAACTGGATACCATACGAATCTGTCAGTCTCTATTTGATAGGTATTTAGAAAAGATTCGTAATAGGTTTCCATCTTTCTGGAGTTTGGCTGTTCAGATTTCAATGGCACATTAATCTTTCGAAAATACCTCTTTTTCCCATAGAAAGTTATGACATCAGTCCTTTTTATAGTACAGTTTTTTGTTGGTTTGGTTTGGGGTTTTTTTTTGCTATTGGCTTTCTGTGGTTCCTTGAGCATTCACAAGGTTCTTTCCATTTTTAGTAAACAAATATTTCTCCTCTTTTCTCTGTACATATACTGTCTTCAGCTCATTCCACTTGCAGATTCCTCTAGGTGGCTAGAAGAGGGCTGATATCTTGTCAGTTCTCTACACTGTGCCTTTGTGGAGTATTCTTGTAAGCATTATAATTATTGCTGATGTTGGCAGACCATAATATTTGAAACGATTAGTAGTACTATTTTTCCAGAAGCAGTAAATATAATACAATATTGTTTATGTTCCTGTGTAGTTAGATAGATGTGTTTATTGGTACTCATCTTTTTCTAAGATATATGGAAGCTTATGCAGACTGATAAAAATACTTAATGTATTTGTCTGACATTAAACAGTGATGATGATTTTCCATTCCAAGGTTGCTTCTTTCTGTCAGTCATGGCATATTACATAATGTATCTTCTCAGTTATTTCCTATTAGGTGGTTTTTTTTTTATTCATCTGACTGTAGTCCTATAGGCTACTTCCATATCCCCAAGCAAGTAACTTTATTTATAATAATAACTATACAGAACATTATAGTAATAACTACAGAACATTTATATGGAACATCTATATCACAATAAACTTTAAACTGCTTAGTGAACATCAATATTCTGTTGGTATCTGGCCAGCAAATTCTGAAACATGAGAAATTTCTGGACTCAGGAAGGACCCGGAGACTGGACTCCCATTCTTCTGCTTTCCCAGCTAAAGTAGGATGTGGTGTTTAGTTTCAGGAATCATGAAGTCCCAATTCTGAGTTTTTTCTTATAGCTTTTATCTTTAATTAAAAACACCCTTCAAAATGTCCCATATTGTCATATTTCCAGGGATTCTGAGAATCAAATCTTAACAATTTGATTTGCGCAATACTTGCCAGGCATTGGCCTTGTTCACAGCAGTGCTTTGACTCACATTTGTCTTSTTGTATTTTCTACCTCTTGGATCTATTGAGAGACAGATGTTCTGTCTTACTCTTCCTCATTTCTTTTGTTTTTCTGTCATACCTTGGCCAAGTCTTGTGCTGCTATATATATCATAACTCCTTTAAAAATCGTCTCCTTGAGTCACAATTCATTGAGAAACCCAGCTTTAACTTCTACTTAAGCATATTTGTGTAGCTAATTTAAAGAGAAAGGGGAACTTTAGAGTCTGAAAAGACAAGAAAAAAATTATTTTATAAAATGTCAGTTTTATGCCAACCTCATGATTTTAAAGAAGTTATGCCTGTGTTATGATTCTTGAAAATTTGGGTTTGGAAATATTACTTTCAATTAATAAAGAATTTTACAAGAAGACTGCACTTGTGTAGCTCCTTTGCACATCCTATTTATAGTTATAAAATGAAAACATTTTGACAATCAGACCAACCTGGTACACCTTGTACTGCAAACAAGCAAATGTTGAATGCACACAGAAATGTGTGCAGCAGACGGCTATGCTCTGAGATCAGGAGCACCTGGAATTCGTGGCACTTGGTTCCATAAAACAGCAGACTTCAACAATCAATTTTATTACTTTCCATTGCAATCCAATTCATGTGAAACACTGCTTGTCATTCCAGTAGAGGGCAGTAATTTACATCCAGGAATRTCAATTAGCGTGCTTACACAATATGCGTCACAGTATTAGACACAATAGCTGCTTTTATTAAGGTAGTGCAATATTCAAGGAATACTCTGTMCTCAAGCAGTACTCTGCCACTCAGAACCCTTATTTTCTGGGCTTTTTCAGCAGGACAACTAGCAATGCACATGTAGAACAAAATTTATGAGAACTAAAACATAAGATGTTTTCAGCTAGCATGGCGATCAAAACTAAAACTTAGTCTGCTGTATATAATCCCTGGAGCGAATTGAATTTCAACAGATAGAGATACTGATTTTTTTTTTTTTCTTTTTTAACTGTTAAACAGTGAGTGAATAGGAAAGATTTTCTATAAAAACTTCTTTACAGAAATCATTTTTACAGATCTAGAAGCATGCTGTAGTGGAAGAGAAGGCACTGAAACTTATAAATATGTTTCTTTAAGATGTAAGAATTAAGATTCCTAACCAATTTCAAAACACAGTGACTTAAAATTTATACTTTGCAAAAACTTGTTTAAACCATGTGTATTTCTTAACAGAAAGAGAAGTTCATTAAGTTCAAAATAACTTACCTAATTTTATAAATACTTCACAAATTTTACATGTCACAGATGTAAAAGGATATGGGGATAATTTGTTTCTTCTGTTGCTTAAGCTAAATGAATGGCACTGGTGCTCCAACACACCAAGCAATGTTTCCTGGGGAGAACTGGTTTTCCAGGCCACAATGACACAGAAGGCACTGAACCTCCACAGGTCATTTAATATAGAGGCACTTTAAAAGACCCCCATAAAAGTGGAGTATTGGTTTTGTTATAGAAAGAATTTAAGGGGAAATTGCCTTAGGACAGTAGCATAGTTCAAATATACCTTAGATCATATTTGATCATAAATTTATCTGAATCTGATAAAAAATTATTTAGAAATATCTTTCTATATGGTCTTCTGTTACTGTAGTTTATGAAGAAATTTAAGGTACCTGCCAGCTCCAGAAAAGGATAGCTTTTTTTTTTTTTTTTTTTAATTGGC
>NW_026623392.1:105384-118017 GCF_030028575.1 Malurus melanocephalus | reverse complement strand
AAAAAAAAACCAAAACAAAACAAAAAAAACCCCAAAACAACTGTCCCTAAAGATTTAGGAACTTCCTGCATTGGTTGGTAGCTTGGAATCTCCTGCATTGTTTCGTGGCTTGGACTTCCCTAAAGGGTGTTGCATACCTGCGTAAATTTATGTTGTATTCATTGCATGAAGGAGTGAGGAGCTAAGCACGTGTCCCAACATTTAGGTTATTTTTGATGTGCCTCTCCTTCCTCTGCTAAATACACCTCTTTTTCCCCATCCCTGTCCCTCTCATCCTCATGTTTTGAATGGCATGCTCTTTCACACCTTATCCAGAAAAATGTTGTAATAAATTATTTGAGTTGTTTATGTGTCAGATGACAGCTGAAAGTATATGCGAATGGCATCTCACGGTCTTTCTCATTTTAAGGGTGTCTTTAATATGAGRATAGATTTTTATTGAAATAAATCATTTTTACAAGGAGATTTCAGCCATTGGATTTATAGTAAGAAAGAAACTTTTTATTTATTACATTAGAAAGGCCACAGCTGGGAATACACCCATTAATGGACACAAACAGATGGATTTTGACAAGTCTGTGAACTATTCACATTCTTTTTTAGTAAATATTTTGCTATAATCCCAACTTGCAAATGTTACTTCAGAAACAAATATGTAACCATCTCAAGGCACAAAACTAAAGAGTGAATGTCCTTATTAAATTGTAATGAAGCACAATTAAGAGATACAGAAAAAAGGAMCTGCTTTCCAGAAACTGTCACTATGTTTCTGCCTGTATCCAATAAAGGATGGAGAGGCCAGTGTTCTTCAATGTTTTCATAAGCAGCTTGGATGCAGAACTTGAAGTTATACTAAGTAAATTTGCTAATGTTGCTAAATTGGGAGGAGCTGGTGACTTCCTTAAAGGTAGAGAGGTCCTGCAGAATATCTTGACAAAGTGGAGGGCTGGCAGTCACCAACAATAGTGCCAAGTGCCAGATTTTTCAGTTTCCAGATGTCTGGTGAGCAGAAGACCCCCATGAGAACAAGGGCTAGTGATTGTGAGACTTTTGTCAGCTGCTTACAGAGTGTTTTGTCTGACTCTTCATCCTGGTTGAGTGGTCTACAGCAGACTCCCACCGGATGTGTGCCTGGTTGGCCTTCCCCCTGATTCTTCCCTATATACACTCAACCCGTCAATCGTCACTGTCAACTCAACTCAATCGTCAACTCAACTCAATCATCACCGTCATCAAGCTCTAGATAATGAAAACATTCTCTAACCTACACAGCTATCCGACCACCACTCCTTCTTTGCCTATCCCTTCTGAAGAGTCTATAGCTACCCACTGCAGCACCCCCCTTGTCTGAGTCATCCCCACACATCTCTSTGATGGCAACTACGTCATCATTTTCCTGCTGCCCAGTGGCTTCCAGCTCCTCCTGTTTGTTGTCCATGCTGTGCGCACAGGTGTGGGTACACCTCAGYTGGGCTGTCAATGCCCCCATCATTAAACAAAAGAGTTCCTCTGCCTGGTCATACTCCCACAGCTRTGCTCACAGATGCCACCCAGTACCGGCATGAGAGCAGGGCTCACGCTGCAGGTGGCACCTGACTGGCAGCATGTTCCTGCCAGAGCTGTCTGGGCAGCTGTGCCAGCCGTGCCAGGTGTGGAGCTGAGCATGGCCGTGGCTTTCTGCCAGGTGGATGTCACWGCTCCCTGGCYRAGCTGGCACTGCCTCAGCACCCTTCTGTGCAAACTGCTGTGCCACACCCTGGGCACCAATGCTCCCTAAGGCCTTACATTTCATGTGAGGCCCCCAGCCAGCTGCTGTCATGGTAGATGTGGGTCCTGGAGGCTCAAAGCTCCTCGTTTCAGTTACTCTGAGTTAAATCCTTTGCTCCTGGCCCCTACCCCAGGCATAGGGGTTAGGGTATCTGTATAGATATGGTGAAGTGAGGATTTTCAGCAAAGGCCAGCACCAGTTCCATTTGTGGAAGTCACTGGAAGGAAGTCTGAGAGAAGGTAAATGTTCATCTTCAGAATAGCTCACTAAACAAAGCAGCAGAAAATACAGTATAGGCAGAGAAGTTGATAGTGAAAGGAAAATTATGGGAGGTGAATGGCTGGGCAATAATATAACTCATACTCAGATCATATACTTGCAAGAAAACCAGTGCTTAGCATACATTATTTCTCTTTAATTGTTAAACTTTAATTTGTAGATTTAAAATTTTACTGAACATCACTGTATTACTGGTRTCACAAGAAGTTTAAAATGACAACTGATTCCTCTTTTCTGCTTAATTTATTACTTCATTTACTGTATATTCTCTTACTTTTCTCAGTTGAGAATTTTCAAGCTCCATAACAGCATTGAGCCCACCAGCTTCCTTTGAATAAACAGGGAAATTATATAACAAAAAAGAAACAGTCAACATTCAAAATGTCAGTAATCAACCTTAATGTGCACAACTAAACATATATGCATTGAGCCTCTATGTGAATTTCTGCCACATGGTGAGGTGTTTGGGACTTGCCCAGTTTCTTTCCTGGGAAGAAACTTTTATAGCTTCATTATCAGCTAAAGATTTGGATCATTTGTTTTCCTACTAGTCACATTCAGAAAAATAAAGAGCTTCTCTAAAATCAGCAGAAACACTCTGAATTCTCATGTAAGGATGGGTTTTATCATCCTAACTAAACTCACTCCATCACTCCTGAGCATAAAGGAACATTCATAGAGAGTTCATAGAGAATTGGAAACATACTGTTTTATATCAGCTTGGCAGATGAGTGTTTTGGTAACTACATTTGTGTTCTGTGTATATCTCTAACAGCTCCAAGTGGTTTTGTTTCCRAACAAAACTATAACTTGATTATGGTCTGAAGTCAGCAGAGCACTTAAATGCAGTATAAATTAAAATTATTAAATATTTGAATCATATGCACTAGTCTGTTTTGTTACACTTGACTTCTAAACCAACAGTATATTCTTTTTAAAATATTAACTATTAAACCAGTATGGTTGCATGTGAGTTCATCAGAAAGAGGAAGACACCAGAATATACATATTTCTAACATAAAATAAATCAGAACATACTATTCCTAATGTTATTCAAATAGAGGATAAATGCATTCCAGAATATAGGTTAGACAAGACATCACCAAATAAAATTGACTCTGAAACATCTGGTTTGTTTTATACAAAACCATAAACATGCATAATTATTAAACAGGCTAAGCTGTTTCTTTGGAAGGCACCCTAAACAACAAGGACAGCAGGACAAGAGTTTAYAAAGCCAAGGCATATACATTAATTGTGACATGGCAGCATTTTAAAGAAACTATCAAATTCAGAGAGATTACAAAACAACTGGGATCAATTGTAGGTAGGAACTGTTTAAAATCTCTGGATTCTAGGTCAAAATAGAGGCTGTAATACAGGGCRGTCACTCTTGTACTCCTTTGTGTTGCTTTCTCTTAAGGGAGAATCATGACTTGTAGAGGGCTGGAACCATTATCTCTTATGGAAAGCATCATTTCGTGCAATCATCAGGGATCTTGAAACTGGGAAGAAGTTTATTGCTGTGACAGATCAGGCAACATATGGAAGGAAGTAAGATGTTCTCCAGAGACAAATTAAGTTTTTGCCAAGGCATTTTACTGAAATTTTGGAAAATAAACAGGTCATTAATTGAGTCCAGATTTAGCTACTGCAAATTGTGCAAAGATGTTGCAAGCCAGATGCTTTCCCCTATTTGTTTTTTACAATCCTTTCTATTTATAGATGCCCTTATTTGATGACTTACTTCTTTAATAGAGGGCATTGTTTTACACCGGAAGTCTCATCTCAGTTTTGCCAGTTGGTGCCTGACTAAAACATACATGTTCACACAATTGCAGGGGATGAAACACTCAGCAATAACATAACCAGGAAATAATCAGTTGGAAGAAGTTAATATTTAATTCTTCCCTGGGTTTCTTAGCACCTAACAGTTTTCAGCCTTTCTCTGTGCAGACCCTGCTAGTGAAATGGTGGAGGCATAGACACCTATCCCAAGGACAGTACCTTGTCTTGCCCATGAAGGTGTGAATACAATCTGTGTTGGTATTTCTCTGGCTTCTCAAGTTGTATGACACAGTCACTGATGTGCCTGTCAGCCCTGTGGCATAGCATAGCTTCAATTTGAACTCCAAATTAAGACTAGATCCCAAAATTGGAATGTCAGCCAAGTCAGCTAAACTGTATCCACTGACAGAAATACTTGAGAATAAGAAATACTCATTCCTTTTCTACTTAGGTTTCTTTTAGTCTGCAGAATGCAGGGACTATTTTATGCTCTATCCACACAATCTTGATTCATGTTATAAATAACATACTGAGTGAAAAGCATCTGTCCTGACTTCAAAGCAGTGAGTCTAGTGGAGATGCCTTCTAAAAGGATTGGGTCAGTCATACCAGGTCCCCGCACAGTCAAGACAGAAATAGATACCTCTGAAAGCAAGTCCTGTCATCCGGAAATAGATGTGTGAGGCAAGGGGAATGAATTGCCCTACGGGAGTGCTTATTTCTTGCCATAATCCTAGCCAAGTGACAGCACCAAAGACTTGCTTGCAGTGACAGACTGGGAAAAGCCATCTCTTTGGCTGCCACCTAAGTGCCTTTGATATGGAAATCAATGAACCACCAGCACTGCAGAAGTTTAATTTTAGAGATTGCTGCTTATAGCATCTCTGGCCTCTTTTTAAAGTAACTGCTCAAGTAAGCAAAGCAGGAGATGGAGCTGGCGAGGCACCTGTGACTTCAATGGCACTTGAGCATGCACTTAAAAGTACCTGTTCTGACAGTAACCTGCCAGTGTGCCTGAACCTTGCATAAGTGTATTTCTTCATTTCCAGTTTATTCTGGGGAGGCAGATTGAGAATTACACATCTTTAGAAGACATTCTGAAATCGTTGTAATAAAAGCTGTGTGATTTTACTTTTGAACCCTGACAGCTTTAGCTAAGGAACAGGGGCAGCAGCCATGCAGAATTCATAATGCGTGTTTTAAAGTACATTTTGACGTTCACTTTTCAAACTACTAGGTAGTTTTTCAATCTTTGAATATTTATTTTATTGTGTCCTCAGCCAGTGCAAAAGTCCATCAGGCTCAGGGATCCTGTTTTTCCCCACAGCTGCTAGTGAATGCCTAGGAAATAATATAAGAACATGACAAGTCTATGGCATGACCTATTAGCTTCCAGGTTTCAGTAAATAGCTCTTTGTTGATGTTGTTAACAGGGTTGCCAATTAGGAGCAAAGTGAACGGGAGGTTTGTGATGTGACTGTGCACTTCCTAGCTGAGCTACACCTAAGCTTGTGAGACACACAGACTGTTTCCTGTTTGAAATGTTCTGCAGACACGTAATCCCTCACATCACAATTGCTATTTTAGAAGTTATTTTCATGTCATTCCCAGGTGTCATGGCCAGAGTTGTCTCCCTGTCACTAGTCTGAGCAAAGTGAAGTGCCACTAATCTGAGTGAAGTGAGAACAAAGTTTATTTTTAAAACAAAACAGGCTTGCTAGTGGTTTGAAAGCAAAATATTCAGAGCTCCATTTGGTTTTAATTTATCATCCAACCTATTATGTTTGGTAACATATTAGGAACCAGTGAATATATTACTTGTCRTAAGCTCCCCAGGACATAAAAGGAGAAAAAATAGACTGAAATACATGAATCGCTGCTTCATTCTTTTGCAATCCAAGAACAGAGTACATATAAAGTACTTCAAAGCCAATTTCAGTCTCAGCTACTTAAGTGCAAATCCTGAGCACTTACAAGGCATACAGTGAATTCTGGTTAGGAGTAGAAGATCTCCACAGCAGCATGGTCTGGAAACTTCTTTCAGGACCCAGTTTTGCCTTAATTTCATGTCCTTATAGCTAAGAACAGCACTTGCCTGTCAAAATCTGATTGAACAAGAGGTGAGAAAAATTGGCAAACACAAACAGGACCAATCTTCTTCACAGGTCAGGTGTAATTTCAATTTTGCAATATTTTATTGCCCAACTTGAGATACTTCAAAGAGGTCTTATGGCCAGACTGAGGAAACCAACCTTCCCAGAAAGTCAGAGCTTTTCAAGTGTCATGAAAAATAGACCCAAGTTCCTTTTGAAGGTTTTGGCCAAGGAATTTTTCCAGTAAAACTACATTCCATAAACATGGAGCAACACCTTAAGTAGACAACAACAAATGAGGAACACCATGAGGTTGATTTGAAACAGAGCTTATATTCAGACAGAAGGGCAGGGAGAAAGCCTGTGAGAAGGATGTGATAGCATGCCAGGATAAACATGAGGGCAGACGGCAACATTTTCATCACTCTATAATTGAGAGAGTAAAAAGAAATTCACATCTGGAATGGAACTTATCAACCAACTCTCTTGGTGTGCCTATTTTGAGCAGAGGGGGAATCAGCAGAGGAAAGGTCTTGGTAAGTGGCTGCTGGAAGAGGGAATGGAAGGGAGTGATCTGGAGAGGGGAGAAATGAAGTACACCTGTGCTGGGAGCTGGAGGAGTGAGAAGCAATGTCTGCTGGAAAATAATTTACCTCTCCTGCATTGCTGCAGGTTGTACGCTTTCTCTGGCTTCCTCTGGCGCCTCTCTGGCACTTCCTGTGCTTCCATGCTGGAAACATTTTCCAAAGGCAGGCTGTGGGGAAGGAGAGCAGCAGGCTGCCTGCACTTTTTCTGGAGGAGCAGAGTGGTGGCTTGAAAGAGAGCTATGGAAAGCCCTTTCCTCTCTGTTGCTCCTGCTATTTGGTGGGGTTCCACTGTGTAAAAATAAAAACAACAACCTGCAGCTTTGTCCAGTGAGACACATCAGTTCTGTGGTGTGTATTTAACACAGTGCAAAATGTGAGTGGAAAGAAGTTTGCAAGAAATATGGAGTCTAAAAATTAAATGCTTAAATTATGCATYGCTAGAAGACTGAAAATCCTGTCCAGGGACTTGTCTAGTTCATAAATATCTATATTGTAACTGTCCTACTGCGGGTTTATTGTGGAACTCCTGCCAGGCATTATTGTGGGGGTTTGGTTGGGCTTTTAATTTTTTTGTAATTAAATATAGATATAAATATAGATATAGATATAGATAGAGATAGAGATAGAGATAGAGATATAGAGATATATATAGATATATATAGATATATATAGATATATGTAGATATATAGATATACTGATACTCCTAAATTTTATTATATGAAGAAAGAAGTAATTCAGAATTAGAAGCTATAAGCATCATGCATTCTGCTCCAATCATATAGGGCAACTAATGAACTCTATAGAACACTTGATGTGGATTATGCTAAATTCTAGCTTTGGGTGAGGAATAAGTGATCCATATGTGTCTCATATTCCCCAGCTTCTTTATTTGTGAGGTTGCTGATCAGAGATTAATCTCTCCTGGTTCTCCAGGAAGGGTCACCAGGAAAAGGATGGCTTTGCTGTACCTAGTGGGTGTCCTGGTGGTGATGGCTTGGGGACTGTAGAGTAAAAAACAGACATTTCAATTGTCAGTAAACAAAATGCTCTATAAGCATCCTGCAGAGTACTTCCCTGCATGCTAGGCTGCAGTCCAGCCCTGGAGTCCAGACTCAGCTTATTGGTTCGTGCACAGTGGTCTGTGGAGCCACACATAGAACCCTACATTCTTGTTACACAGAATTTATGAGACCAAATAACTTGCATTTAATAACACATTGGGAAATCTGTGGCATTCTGCAAGTTTGAGCAATAAGTGTYGCACCTGAAGGAATCCACTACCAGTCAGGTATAGGACCATTTTAAAGGGTATTTATTTTCTCTTTAGCTCATACACTTAAATAAATTTTAGCCTACCTCTAGTGGACTGATACTGCTTGTAAGGAAAATTAATCTTCCTACAAATTTGTATTTCCATTTTTTTTGCATATAGGTACCAAAACAGTTAAGAAAGTCAAAGATTACTGTTATCAGTCAGGAAATTGGTGTACAGAGACAGGTTATACAACTTCCCTCAAGTCTTCCAGCAAGTCACTGGCACCTAGTCCTGTGCCCTAAGCATCATGTCTGTCTGCCTCTTAGTGCCAGAGACTGAAATCATGCAATAAGTATTCATTGAATTCAGGGAGCCTGGAGAATTTCATGTTCCCATGCACCAGTCCCCTGCTGCTGTATTTGAAGTAGTGTTGCCAAGACCTATTCTCTTTTGCTTTGTTGCTTTTAAAAAGTTTTCACAAAATCCAACTTTGTTTCTCTAGCACAGAGAGAGAGAAAAACACTTCTGTCAAAACCAGATCAAAACCTGAATATTTCCTCTCTTGTCTGTTTCATCATGATGGTACAGGAGCCCTGTTGAAAAGAAAACAAATAGCAAAGCCCCCACCTGATGTCTGCAAAGGCATGAACCTTCAGCTCAGATAGGAATATTTGTCTGTGACTGAGTGACACCAGCAGTAGGGCTGTGTAGGGATTTACAATGTATTTGGATAATTATAAGAAACTAAGTTTATCTAAACACTTTCTTACATTATCAGTGTGTTAACCAAACACTTTGTTAGTGAGACTGTGAGAGTAGGATGTGTGTAAACCCACCACTTATGTAAACCCATACTTAAATACATTTACAGAGTTCCTGTCGGTTTAGTTTTAGGAACTTGGGTATAGATTCAGCAGATGGAGTTGCACTAAGGGTATGGAAGCTACTTTTAGCTCATTTCTGTCATAATACTCTCAAATATTTTAGCAGAGGAGGTCTGCCACCTCTGAACTCTATTACTCAACTGTGGGATATTTTTTTTCTTTAATTTACTGTTGAGAACCACTGTCTTTAGGGACTTTACACAGTCTGGGATGCTGGCTATTCTTGGCTTGTGAAGAGTTCAGCTAAGGCCAGTGGAGTCTCTATTCTCTATTTTATGCTGGTGTGGTTGCACTGAGAAAAAGTGTTTAAAACTGAACAGGAGTGAGACCATAATGCCTAAATTAGTAGTCAGGCACTGGATGAAACAACTGACCCCTTGCAATTATCTTACCAACCATCCAGAAGCTCCTGGCCCCTGAAAAGCCCCTGGGAGAGCAGAAGGGACAGAGAGGTCACATCCTCTGAGCCCGACATTGTGGCCAACAGACCAGCAGCTTACACTTCACCAGCAAATGTGACAGGAGGGCATGGAGAGGCTGTGCCCAGGGAAATGCTATCATTCCTCAGGTTCCAGCCACAGACCACAGGAGCAGTTATTTTGATGCATTTATGCACTAGCAGTGCTGTTAGGATCTCACATTTACATCGGCCATGGGGTGAGTACAGTCCGGTTAGCTSAGGTAAGAACACACACTGGCCTGTCCTACTCAGACCTACCCAGTATCATGAGTCAGCCAGCGAGCAGATGCAGCTTTTTTGGGGGGAAAAATACAATGCTGGGATAGGCATCTAGTGATTTTGTACATGTTGCATATCCTATCTGCATTCATGTGGTTCAAGGAGGTCCTGTCCCATGAGCTGGAATTTTGTGCTTAATGGCCCTTGCTGAATTTTTATTCCAGGGATTTAATCCTTTTTTGAACTCTGCTAAATTCTGGCAACCACAGTATCCTCTAACAATGACTTCCAGGGATCAGCTATGCATACGTGAAGAACTATTTATGTTCATTCATTGTGAACCTACCTCTACTTACTGTTCCAAACTTGTCCACTGTGAGAAAAGACCTCATAATTACCAAATGGTGGGCAGAACTTGGTAACAACATAACCATGTTTGTTGATTCGGACTCAAATTCTTTTCCTAAAAGTTTAAAAATCTTCTTTGCTTTTTTTTTTTCCTACTGAGCACTTGTATTGGATTTTCAYAAACCTATCCAAAATCTGTTTCCTGAGTGATAAGACCTCCATTAAATATCATCACTCTGCACTGTGTGTCTTTAGGGTGCTTTTTATCCCATTCATTTATTAGCCCTCTAAAGCTACAGTTTGAAGGCCTTCTCAATCGATATTGTAGGAGCCTTCAGTGTTTACAACCAAATTGTTTTGATTGACAGTCTGATTTGGTATTATCATTATATTTTGCCAATTCATTACTCAGTCCCATTATAAAAATCATGTGTGGATAGTGGGTTCCAACACTAATGTCTGTGTGAGTCCTCTGGGAAACTCATCCCATTGTGAACATAGAATATTTATTACTGCTTTTGTTTCCTATCTTTAAGCTGTCATTAAGCCACAAGAGGCCTTTTCCGTTTTATCTGTGATAGCTGAGGTTCTTCATGATTGCTTGGTAGAGGATCTTGGAGGAGGTTTTTTCAAATCAGTTGCAATTCATTTTGCTTATTTAACATCCCTGAGCTAATCCACAGGAGAATTAGTAAGATGATCACACTTTCTTGCCATGACCCTCATCTTCCTGGGTTTCTGCATGTGTCATTTCCATAAGTTTACCTGGGTGAGTGCCATCCTTTGTGCCCTAAAACATCCTACTGGTGTACTCCTGCACATGATTTCTAATCCTCTGCTGCTGTGGTGTGGCCAGGCCRGTGATGTTCTTGTAATCAGGAGGTATTTTATGTAGCAGCACTATCCATTGAACATGTGGGTCTTAAAATGCAACTGGATATTCGTGCAATGCTGGAGCAGGGACACCAGAAGAAAAGGATATAATGAACTATTCAGGAGCCTCCTCTCCTGGTTTGAGGTTTATCTTCAAGGGTGTATGTAAGCCTGTCTCTCATGCATAAGAAGCCCTGCGTAGCAGTATTCACTTTTTATACTCACTATCAGACAGTTGACATAGCAGCTGATTTTCCTCCAGAACACATCAGTATCAGGCTCTCTGGTGAAACAATCCTCTGCTGTAATTCCGTGCCGCTATTAGCCGTCTCCATCTCACTTCCTGGCGATGCAGAAATCTCTCATGAGCTATTTTGCTTTTGCCCCAGTCTGACTCCTGTCAGCCCCAAATGAGCTTCAGAGCCTCGGCGCCCCAGCACGGCCTCAGGAACAAAGTCAAAGTGCCGGTGAACCAGAGGGAAGCATTTCTGGCTGCTTTGGAGTCCCTGCTGTTTCATGCCCTGTATAAATGAGCTTGCAGCCTGTAGTAATCCCAGCAACTCTCAAACAAATGCCTTTGTTCAAACATAAAACATTTTTCCTAAACAGCAGGATTTTTTTAAAATCCTTCTGATTTTAAAAGTCCTGGTTCCAGAGACAGGATTCAAAACATATGAAGTAAGTAACAGCCTCATCTTAAATACAGCTTTGGGTTCCCTGTATGTGAATTGTTTCTCTTCCTGAATTTGAGAAAGGAAAAATTTGCCTGTACTTAGCACATGAGCAGCTGGGCAAGCGTCTGTAAAGGCAGATACAAGCAAGAAATACAATGTGTGGATAGGATGGAGATATGTGAATAGGACTTCAATATCCAATGTAGGATATATTGCATATATAGTGTATTGGACATAGGCCATAATCCAGCAAACTGAACTATTCTTCTACCTGCAGGATTATAGGAGGGAGTCCAGAAAACAGCAAGTTAAAAGCAGATGCCTGATTTTTTTCTTTGGTGACTTGAAAACAAGAGTTTCCTGCTTCTTCTAATGATGCATCACTAATGTTAATAACAAATGTGCTCCTTTGGTGGATAGGAAGCTGTTTTGTTCTCACAGAACCCATACTTTCAAACGAAGAGAGGCCATCAAGTTGCTGTTAAATTTTAGATGTGAAATAACGAGATAAGTGCAGCTAACAATAAAAGGGAAATGGGCCACTTTGGGAAGATGAAGTGGCTGATTACTGTATGGGAACAGCAGGTTCAATCCAAGCCTGACAAACTCCTCTCTCACAGTTCACTGGGAGGTGTATATTCTAAGAAGTAAGTGAACAGTCCTCTCTTTTATATATGTATGTTTATATATTTTATATATACATATATATGAACATAAGTTATATATATATGTATATATACATGTGTGTCTATATATATATATATATATATATATATATATATATATATATGAATATAAGTGGGAAAGTGCTGCTCATCTCCATTTACCCTCTTCCACCTCACTGTAGCATGACAGTAATGCTCTGAGGCCAAGGTGGTGTGTAGAAACTGGCACTTTTGTTTTGCCCAGAAGAGCCAGCCATAAGTAGATAGTTTGTTAACAAATATATTTTGGCATTTCTAGAGTACACTACATGGTTTTCTTCAGCTGATGTCAGCACCCTTCTCACAGTGAAATGGAAGCAGRTCTCAAGTACAGCCTGAGATACTTCAGTCTCTATGGGCAGCCCTGGGGCAAATTTTCCTGCTAATAGTTTATTCCTTCTTTTTCACACCAAGTGCTATTTGGAAAAAGGGTGGCAGAAAGACATAAAAATTAATAGAAATGAATTGTTGYAGTTCTGCTTATGAATGCACACAGAGAAGAGTGACCCCTTAAACTGACTTGCCCATTATACTAAATCCATGCAGTCATCACAAGCACTGTGCTGTATGAATAAGCCTTTAACTAAAGATTTCTGATCTCCCAGAGTATTTCAGTATCCATCAAGTCACTGATTGTCATGTTAGATGTGACATATAGTTAATACACTATAGATATCAGGGTAGACATTTCTGATTCAGA
>NW_026623392.1:71519-105359 GCF_030028575.1 Malurus melanocephalus | reverse complement strand
AAAAAAAAAACCTAATTCCACACATGGTTTTATGAAGGAATCTCATTTCCTGCATGGATCAGTCACAATATGGGAACATGTGGCTGGGTTTTCACCTCACAGACTGTTTCTGTCATGACAGGCAGCAATTTCAGGTGTGGAGCTCCCCCACAGTCCTTGTAAAATGCATGAGGAAGGTTTTATTTTGAAGTGCTTGTATGAAGTGCATTAGCATGGAGTTCAGTGTTGCTTTATTAACTATTCCAAAAACAGTCTGTAGACTGTGACTCAAGTAATAATTAGTGCTATTACATAACAGCTTAGACTTCTGCAGTACCTCTCCTCTGAGAAGCTGATGGCCAAAGGGTTTTCCTCATCTGAATGACACATTTTTGAAAATCAACAGTGAGTGTCAAGGCAATCACCAGGCGAGGATACAGTAATTTGAAAGGTATGCAATAAGGATTGCTTCTTTCCTTCGCCATGCACAACTTCAAGCACAGGAGCTTTCAAACACGCACTGCAAGACCAGCTAACTCTTGTTGTTTCTTGTTTTATTTGACTACTATGAGAGTACTGGACTGAAGCCAAAGAATTCAGCCTCAGCACAAGCAGCGCTTTTCAGCACTGAGCCTGGGGCAACCCTCCAGCTCTGAAATTGTGTTTGGACCCTCATGTCTGGGAGGAAGGGAAAGTCATCACCCTGCAACAGAGGCATCTTACTCTGCCCTTTGTGACCTCTGAGATGAGCTGCTGGGGAAGCTGGCAGGGCAGCTCTGCCCTGCAGCCTCACCCTCTGCTGGGGACATGGGAAGGATGGGCAGCCACAGGGGCACTGAGGCTGATACTTTGCTGTCTGTTTCAAGCATATCATTGAGCTTGTTGAGCCCTTAAAGGGCTTATTCACTAGTATATACCTTACTTAGGCTTTTGCCTTGGCTTTTGTTTATTTGGACTGGCTTTTGAAGTATTACATTTCTGTTAAACTGCTTCCTAGTCTTTGGAAGTATTGCAAGGAAGAATGCAGAATCCCATTAGCTGAAAAAATCAATGCATTTTCCAACAGAAAAATAAATACTTCTGAATATTTAAGCAGAGTGGTATGAGACATTAATACTTGCTTTACACTAGCAATAGCATTTTATAAATAAAATTAGATCAAAGAACTATATGTTAATCAAATAAGAATATCTCTGCTTGGAGGTAGTGTCTCTTTGGATAAACACTGTGCCTGTCTGACATTTGGGGGTCTCTGGGATATTTATTACTGAAAAGACAGCAGCAGAATGACTGACGTGCTGTCTTGGCAAGCTGGAGTAGGAATGGGAGCCATCCCTTCCCTGCTGTGCAGGCTCTCTCCACTCACACCTGTGAAGCAATCTTCCTTCTCCACTTTGCACAGTAAGGCAGAGAGGAGACTGGTCAGTCCCACTCCCTRGCTGCCCAGCCCTTTTTGGGAGTGCAGATGGTAGTGGTGCCATGTCTTTGGTCTTGAGTTTGAAGTCTGCTTAGAGTCTCAGAGAAGACCATGCAGCCATACCTGGAGCAAAAAGCAGCATGTACAGCACTTGCAGGTGCTGTCAATGGTAATAACAGGTAATGGAGGCTTCCAGTCTATGGTATTCATTTAAAATTTCTAGTACCTGGAATTATATGTCTCCATTTTATGGCACTGCACAAGTCCCACATTAATGAGGAATAAAATTCATAAGGTGTAATGAGAATAGATTGCATTGCAGTAAAACCCTGCCCTAAGGGGGTTTGCATGRAGCAAAATTTTTATGAATAATTGTGAAAAAGAACTGTCCTTCCCCCTCTCACGTTTAGGTAGCTGCCGTGTCCTTTGTGAGCAGGCAGATCCCAGGCAATGCCACCTCATGGCCCTGTCCTGGAGGGCAGCTCTGAGGCTGAGAGTGGAGGAGAGCTCCTTTGTGTCATGGCATGTCCTGACATTTGTTGGCCTCAGGGCTGGAGAACAGGACACAGACAACAATGTCACCGGAGGTAAATGTACAGGTGGAGTTTAGGAAGGTAAAGATAGCCCATGGGTTGGGATGGTTTTGAGGCCCTTCTGCCTGCAGCTTGCAGCCACTCCAACAGTGCTGTCATCTGCCAGGCCCCCAGCCAGGCACTGGTCTCATGGGAAGGGGTATGCAGGTGGCAGAATCATTCCTGAGCTGTGATTCTTAGAAACCACTCATTTCATGTGATTATTAGAAATCAGGACACATTAAGGGTGTATTAATCCAAAATACTGGTATTTTAAAATATAACGAAAAATTATTTGACTAGGAGGGCATTTTCAGTATATTTTCACTCAGATTTGCTGCCCACCTGCTGATAAAAATGGCAGTGTTCTGTTTCCATATGATTAATCAAAGAAATAGCACCTTCTGCTACTTCTCAGGGGTTGATATGTGAGGACTGAATGAAAACACATGCCCCTCTGTCAATTGAAAAAAAACAGCAACCACCAAAAAAAAGGTGTTATGGTGAGGAACCTGAATAACAGAGATCCCCTTTCCATCTTCCAGGCTGTGACCAGTTCTTGGTAGCATTACTGCTAGGGAGTCTTGGGTTTTGTTTGCTGCTGAGTGACTGCTGCTAGGTGTTGTTGAACTTTTTTTTCATCCCAAGGGCTTCACTTGTTCCAGTGCTCGTTGTACCACGTGGTTTTGGAGATTCAGACAGCTCTTCGGTAAACGGACTTTTTCATGGCAAACAGGGGTATAATTTTTAGAAAAGTAGTGAGGGCACCATCTCCAGAGATGAGTCAGCTGCTGGGTAGTGTAGAGCAGAGGAGGAAAAGGTTTTAGGCAGCCCTGATTACTCTAAAACASGCATTCCTGAGCGTCTTCAACTATTTATTATTTCCTTTCTGAAACGCCCCGGTGCAGCCCGTCCGTGTTGGGTAAACTTCGGCCAGCTGCGGGGCTGGGGCAGGCTGGGGCTGCGACAGGCTGTGCGGAGCTGGGGTACGAGGTGTTTGCGGGGCTGGAGCAGGCTGTGTGTGCGAGGCTGGGACAGGCTGCGTGTGCCGGACCGGGACAGGCTCTGCGGCTGGGGCAGGCTGGCTGACCCGCTCCGCAGGCTGACTTCCACAGGCTGCCCTGGGAGCGATTGGTCCGTGCGGATCATGTGGGAGATGCCGGAATCCCGAGTTGTAGTAGCTCTTGGCACTCCTTTTTCGTTGCAAGCGCTCGCTCCGTGCAGCTCCYTGGGGCTCAGAGCCTCCCGGCTTCCCTTGCTCCGATCGCGATCTGAGCAGCGCCGCGGGACGGCCGGGGCGAGCCGAGGGCAGCGATGTTGAAGCCGGTGCCCCGGGCGGCGGGCACCGCCTGTTTCTACCTGAACGCCGTGTCTCCCGAGGGCCAGGAGCTCTTCTGGCGCTGCGATCCGCCCGCCCGGCGCCCTCCCTACAGGACCAGCAGGATTCTCGCCCGTCACCAGCTGGTGACGAAAATTCAGCAAGGTGAGTAGCTGGCAGCAGCGTTGGCGCAGGGGCTGCAGGTCTGCTCTTTCGTAAGAGAACAGGTTTTGGTGCCTCGCGTTTCGGGCTCTTTCCTGTCGCTATTCCAGATTAACCTGGCTACAGACAGGGTTTGAAATGGTCATTCATACCTCTCTGTTTCCACACATGCACCGACAACCAGGAGATGAACACTGGTGCACGATTAGCTATTTAACTAAATTGCCTTTTAATCATAAACTACTGTAGTATCTTAGGTGCTGAACTTCGTCTTTTCTGACTGTCTGAGCAGTTGCTGGCACCAGTCCATCTGCTGAAATTGCTGCAGGTCAGACCTGCCCCTGGTAGCCCTCAAAGGGAGAATAGGTGGTCACCCTACTAAAAAAGAAGCAGAAGTCCAGTGCAACTGGAAGAAGGCGACTGGACTGACATCCTTTGGAAACAAGTGTGTGTAACTCAGAGGACTGAAAACCTCGGCACATATCCTTAAAAATAATTGCTAATTTGCCTTTCTGCAGCTGCTTAAACAGTTGTYTAAGTAGTCATTACAAATATATAGATTTGTTTTTGGTTTTTTTTTTCTGAGTGTCTGTCTTTGACACTAAAGCTAAATGCAGACTGGCCTCAGAACAAATGCTTTGGCCTGTGCATGCAGTTTAAAATCATCTTCAGAATGGTTAATGCAAAGATAAAAACCCTAACCAACTGTACTGATTTTTCCAGATTAAAAAGCAAATCAATACATAGTTTTGTATTGATCATAGTTTGTATGGAATCCCGTTTTCAAGAACACCAGTTTCCAAAGCAGATGTGGTCCTACGTGCAGATAAATGTCATGTTGAAAAAAAGAAAATTCATCATGACAACAGTCACTTTCTTGACAGCTTGCAAAAAGGTGTTTGAGTCTGCTCACTAGAGGCAGGGATAGAGATAATGTCATTTACTGTCATGTCTGGCAAATATCACAGAAACTGGTGTGAKGTTTTGACCAGCAGCAAATAAATGGAGAGGCTATTTCTATGCCTTTCCTTCCAGYAGGATTCTTTATATCTGTGGCTGTCAAACTCTGGCAGAAGTACAGAATATAGTGATGAAATTTTATTGCCTTTATAAAGAAAACAATGCATAATTCTTTGGCCAGGTTTAAAAAGATGGAAAAGATAGTTTCTGTGGCAATTGGGAAAATGTGGTTGTTTGCAAGGCAGTCTCAGGAACTGGTTGAAGGATACTGGACCTCACTGCAGCTCTGATTTCAGGAAGGATATTATGTCATTCTGTGTACCCAGTGTATGGCCTGGATTGAATGGAAAGAAAGAGTAATTTATTTCTCTACAGGTTTATTTGAAAATGTTTTGGGTGCAGTTCTAGTACCAATTTAGTGTTCAAACAACATTGACTGAGAATATGGTGGATTAACACACCTCTTCTTCTTGTCGTGGYGCTATTTAACATTCCCTCTTGTAACCTGTAATCTGTCCAGGGCAGCGAGGACTGCCAAAGCCAGTCAGTGGTGCTAAGACTTTGGAGAGGCTGCATGGTGAGGAATTTCAAAGTTGTAACATTTCCTCCTGCAGCTTGTTGCATAGATGGTTAGTCTGTGGTGAATGACGTCTGTTCCTCTTTCACAGTTTTCCGACATGTTCTTGCACAGAGCTGTGGAAATTATATTTGCATAGTGCCTTGATGATGTGATGTGTGTTAACATTCAGCATGTGAAATATTTCTGTATTTTGGATCACTAAGAACACCTTCATGCTTCCTTCTCTTATTGATGGTAAGCTGGTGACAGGATCCAGTGTTGGTCAAGTGTCAGTTCATTAGCAATAAGGAAATCATGCCTGCAGATAGATGCTAATGTCTGTCTGTAAGCCTGTATGTAAGCAGACACACATTTAGTACAAAAACAAGGCACACATTTTTTCTACAGTGCCCCAAGTAATGACTAATTTTGATACGAATAGTTGTGTTAGCAATACYAAATAATCTAAACCTAGCTACTATGGCTCAATTTGAAACCTCCAGTTTGCACTCTGGATAAAAAACCTAGATCTCCATCAAAATCCCTCACAAGGCTGTCACCAAGTTCTGCTTGAGTCTGCATGTTACCCTCTGCACTTGCCGTGTTCAAACTGTAAGCAGTGTGAGGGTACTGGATCAGTCCCTCTCCCTGTCCCAGAGAGTGGGAAGAGTACTGTAATATGGGTGTAGGTCTCAATCTGTGCTATCAGAGGTGAATGAGTTTTACCCCATTAACAAATGGGATTCATAACTAGCTGAGTGCCACTTAAGATAAACTTATCCATAATATATTGAAAAGTAGATCGGGAGATGCAAGATGAGAACAAAAACTTGCTTTGAGTCATCCAGTTGAGTAAAGCATGTAAATAATTATTTAGTTTCTTGAACTTGTGTATCTTTGAATCATACATTTTAAGGCCATTAAGACAATGTATTTGAACATAGCTACCCCAATTCTTATGTTAGCACATTTCCAACGTAATAATTTGAATTATAGCATATGTTTAGAAAAAGATCCAGCCTGCATTTTAAGATTGCTGGAATGGTGAATCCTGCCTGTTTAATTGCTTTGCTGAAAACAGATCTGCCACATGTTTAAGTGCTAGGTTGCCTTGGGGCTTTTTTTGAATACCTGCTCTCTACTTCTTACCCAGTTATTTTTCACTTGCTGGTTTTCACACTGGAGGCACCTAGAGTATGATAGTTATATCAGAGATATTTTTTCTTTAGTGTAAGGAATGTTTTACAAAATCACAGCATATCCAATTGACAACATATAAAGCAGTCAAAGCTTCCCTTCCTGGCCAGTAATGCAGTGTGATATAAAGTCTTGCATATACTGCTGTCCTTTCAGTCATTAGCTACATGTACTGTTCTAAACTATGCTAATTTACTCTATCACATCACAATACAGCTTTTCTTCCTCCTTGAAAAACCCATTTGCTGAATACATTTCCTTTGTATTTTCCTTTGGTGTTAGTTAAAAATAAACTAAATGAGTCATTAGAGGAATTATATTATTTAATCATTTCTAAAAAGAAAATCACCACAAGAGAAATGTCAGGAACCAGACTGTTATTTCAATCAGATCGTACTTTGAAAGTCCTAAATATTTGGTTCTTATTCACCACCAACTCCTTGAGGTAGAATTATGAGGTGGCCTGTGAATGTGACTAGTAATTATCTGTTTGATGTTAAGCAGGTATTTTTAAGGTGTGATATTTTCAATAATTCCCTTCCCCCCATAAACCCGTTAGTTTCCACACTGAGGGGGACACATGCCTCAGCATAAAGGAACAGGGTGTAGCATGCTTGGTCTGAGGTATTTATTCAACTTTTGTATGCAGTAACTGTATGAGAATTCATTGATGATTACTCAYGTTTTCTTTAAATAAATACAGTGGTGACTTTCAAGAATTTATATTACATGAGTCACAAAGTTGTTATTTCTTTCACAGTACATAGATAAACTCAGTGCAGAGCAGAAAATGTAAGMAGTAGCTGTAGGTAAAAGGTAATGAAGAATTGAGGTCATACTCTGAAAAAATTAAATTGAAATCATTGACTGCAGTACGAGTGTAAGTCAAGGTAAATGAAACCACATCTGCCCCAGCGTAGATAGGCTGATAAAAAAATGTTCCCTTTCATCCACAGTAAAATTAGATTGCTAGCCTGCACACTCAGTAAGACAATAACATTGAAGAAACAAATGAAAATAAGACAAATTCCTCTTCTCAGTGAGTAAATTCCTGCCCAGAGTGCGTAATGGCTCTGTGATTTATCTCAGTTAATGTCCACAGGCAAGAACGGTTGAGGAAAATTGTTCGATGGAGCAATATTAAATCAGACTTTCAACTTTTCAAGGCAAACTCTCCACTCAAACTCTGCTCAGCAGATGCTTTATACTCTTATTTGTTGAAAGTTCAATTTTGATCTTTTATGTGTACTATTACCTTTGGATCACCTGGATTTGTCTGGTTTGAGCAAGTTTTAGAAATGCAAACAAATTCACTTTTCTGTCTTATAGTCTTCTCTTTGGAGTTGGTTTAACATGTTTGATTGTTCCGTTTTGCTAAGCATGAGTAGAATTTGTGGAAAGTGTTACAGCGGTATGCAAGTGACTTGCAAAAGTTATTAAATTTAGGTGACTTAAATTTCAACTGTTATTGTATCTTAAGCTATAATATGCTTTCATATTCAAAAGGAGTACAGGCAAGTCATGTAGGTGAAAATGTTGCAGTCAGAGGCTGCATTTAAAAAGCCCAGATCAAATTCCTGGTATGCGCACAGATATGGGATGGGAAATGGGATACAATTAAAAAATTAAGGACTCTGAGTTTGATCAGACATGCAAAGAGGACAATACAGTTGTTCAGGCTGCTTGAACCATAGCATTTCTCATGTCCTGAATGCTGGCCACTTTACCTACACATGTTTAAACCTCACTATCTAAACACAGGAAAGTAAAAGATTAGCCAACATGATTCAGCCTTGCTGGTAATGATGTAAACACCCTCCTATATATCATCTCTGACCAGTGCTGGTGGTCTACTKCCTTTTGAGCCACGAATTCAGGGCAGCAGCACTATGTAGCTCGTTTTCAACCCCCGGTGCCTCCTCTTGTGGAGCCTCTGTGTCTATGCTCCAGCCCAGGCATGCAGGAGAGGACAGAACTGGGACTGGGTTGCCTGGAGCACCAGGAGGAGCAGCCTTAGCTGCTGAGCTGCTTTGCAAGCCTCAGCTGGGACATGGTGCATCCTCCTTTCTACTGTCAGATACATGTGGATAGGTGTGTTCTCACAGCAGAAAGATCTCTGGGTTGGTTGTTTCGTACACTCTCTAAGGTCCCTTAGAAACTGAGAGCCTATGTCACATGAAGCTTCTTCACCATCTTTTCTTCCTTACACACTCTTTCCTCAAGTCCTTAGATCGAGATTTGGAAAAAGTTCTTCAGTTAAATAATAGGATTTCTTTAAAAATACTTTTATTATGTACTTGTACTCTGAAATGGTGTAAGTACTTGTGTGAAACTTTAACACAAAAAATGTGAGCATCCTGAGAGKTATTTGTAAGCAGAGAGTGCCCTAATATGTGTTTATATTAAAAGAAGTATTGATGTATATGAGTGCGGTCCAGCTAATTAAAGTGTTTTAAAGTTGCTCTTTGTAAACAACAGGACATTTAAAAGGGATAAACCTTCACTGGAACCACTATATGGCAAAACGGTTCAAAAACTGAAGTTATTAGGAAATACTGCATGATATGTAACTAGAAGTGGCCTGTGTGGTACTGGAGATTGGATTCAATCATAATGGCTATTTCTGCCCTTTAAGCTTCACAGCTACAAAGTGTCAGTGGCACTTCAGCTAACAACCAAGAATTAAATCTTGGCTCTTCTTTTGAGTTAGGAGACTTTTGTCTCAATTTCACTGAAAGCAGGATTTCAGCCAAGGTGAAATCTTAACTTGAGGCTTTCTTGGTTTGAAATTATGAAATGAGCAGCTGTAGTCGTGCTGTGTATCATCTGTATTGATCATGGAGGAAACTGAATTTCATATTAACCCCTCTGTATAATTAGAGACAATAATATTAAAAGACATTTAAGCAAATAAATGCAAGATGTATGCTCAGTAAATTAATCATTAGAGTAATAATAATCATTTAGAAGAAGTGATAAACCACTGTGGTATATGAAATACTGCATAACAAAAGTAAAATGGAAATTATTCACAAAAATAGATTACTGAAGAGAGTATGTACATAGCATTTTTGTTACTCAGTCTCTTATATCTGTATTTATACAGAAATCCTTGAAAATGAAGTGCAGTATTTATACCATGAGCACTGTAAATSTTAATTAAAAAATGCAATTTTAGGTTCCAAACAAATATTATTATACTTTCTTGGCAATTACACTTTTAATTTTGATTCAAATGCAAGCTGTGTAGTCATTGATACTATCTTAGCCTCACTCATTGTTTTTATCTTACTCCTATTATATGATATTCTCACACTTTTAATTGTACTTAAGCAAATATGTGAACTGTTTCGTATAAGGCATCACATATGTTTGGATTAGTACCTAAGAGACTGAGCAAACAGGACCCTCGTAACTAGTTTATTAAACAATTGTTCATAGTTGAGTTTGTTATGCCTTGTAATAGCTGCTTTTGAGAGTAAAATGATAAATTACATGGCCTGAGCTCCATCCAGTGTATGCTGGTCATGTCATTTCTTATTTATACTAATTTTATATATATATATATATATATATATATATATGTAGGCAAGTCAGAAATCCCTCATCTTTGTGCCTTGTGGTGCATTTTTTCTTTAAAACCTATTGAGTTTTCTTTTTTTGGTTTAGTTTAATGGGTCAGCTGAGTAATATAGTGGGAGAGAGGAAAGCTTGAGCACCKTGAGCTGGACTATTTAGAAGCTGTTGAAGAGTAGGCAGTATGATTCAGAGGACTTGGGAGGATTATGGCTTGGCTGAAAAGGATGTGTGACTCAGTTGGAAAACATCTTGTGGGTTTTCGCCTCTCATTTGTAACATGGCTGAGTTTAATTCTGCTGGGAGAAAACAATTGCTCCATAGCAGCTCAGAGTACACGGGATTTTGACTAATACTGACACAGAGATGAACAACAGTTTCTGTCCTTGTGATAAGTTAGGTAAACGTGGAGAAGTAACTTGGTTTAAAATACGGGCTGCACAGTACGTCTTAAGTAAATAACATCTGCCAGGCATGGAAGCTGCCTGGCTGGAACATACCAGACGTTTTGCTTTCCAGTCAAAGTCCTTTGCCAAAGAAGGACTCAGCCCTGTTACTTATTCAGATGAATCGTCCCTGTACTGAAGGAGCAAAATAATGCATCCTAATAATGTCAACTGGTATTGTTTTAATGAGCTAGATGTTACAGGCCTTTGGCAATAATTCTGCTTTCTTTTAATTGGATTGGAGTGGGAGGGAGATCTGTTTGTGTTAGCAAGGTTTCAGGATTTGGAACCAAAATCTCTGTATATTTATTGTCATCTCTCTCCTTTAGTCCTAGTGGCCTAAAGGGTATCTGACTTTTTTCCCCCTTAATGTGTCACTAGTGTCTTTCATGGTTTGTTTATTTTATTGATTGTGCTGCGCTTGTTTCTAGTCCTCCATCACTTGAAAGGTTTAGGAATATGGATAAAAGCACTAAGTTCAAATTGGAATCTCTAGTTTAATTCTAGTTTTGGACACAAACACACACCTGCTGGCATCTGCCACCCACCAGACCTGCCATTTTCTGGGAGATTTCTCAGCTTCCTTCCTGGAACCACATTTACAGGAAAATACAATACCCTCAGCTTTAAGAAAAGGCCATACAGCTTTTACCACAGAAGGGGTTGGGAAGTGAGGATGATGGTACAGCTTTTAATCCTGTGTAACCCTTCTCTGCAAGGAACTSCTGCTTTTCCAAACCCCGCAGTACATGCTGGACCATGTGATATTCCCCTACATCTCTGACAATCCTTTCCCCTTCCTTACTGCATGTATCCTTTGGGCCATTACTTCAATGTACATTATCCACATTATTACCTAGAAACTCCTGCTTGCAGATATTAACACATCGTGTTCCTATGTTGGTGCAGCAGTACAGTGTCCATCCCTCTGAGTCTGAGTGGGCATCTTTGTGCTGCTAAATAAAAGGAATAGGAGGTGAGCTTGAAGTACCCCCTGGTCTGCTGAGCAGATTCTCTGGTTCTGTTTTGGGCTTCTTCAGCTGGCTCAGCTCAGACTAAGCCCCAGAGAGGACTAGCTATAGGTAACGAGGACATGAGCTGAGTGATGCCAGTTTACCAAGGAACAAGAATCAGTCTGTGTTTCATTTAATAGTGTAATTGTAACTCCTCTTGCTGCTGCCACAGAAGGTGGAGAAACCTTGCTCACAAGGTCTAAAGATCCAATATTAAAGTTTCTGTAGCATTATCCCTCAAAAAAGGTAGTACAATTTTTGATGTTTCTGATGGAAATACACAAAAGTAAATGTATCCGGTCATGAAGTGCTTTTCCAATCCTGCAAAAATGCAGAAGTAAATTCTGTTAAAACCCAAATACTTCAGTATTTTTTCATTATTTCATACAGACAGTTCATAGTAGCTAACCACAAGCCCATCCTTCTTCTTTTGAAGTCAGTGTCCCAAGTCTGCATAAAACCAGAACTTTCAAAGACCATTCCAAATAATTAGATCATCTTGTTCCTCCCAATAACCGCAGCATCATCAAACATCCTTCCAAAAGACCTAAGGTTTGAAAAGGGACCAAAGACATAAGATGGCTCTAGATTTCAGGAGGAAGCAGTATCTCTGTCAACACTCAGATGGCACAAGGGCAGGACTCGTGTGAAAGGCACAGTCCTTTTCCATTGTTTCAGCTTCAGGAAGCACAGAATGTTTAGTTTTCCCTAGTCTCCAACAGATACGGGAGTGGGAGTCTGGACAGGACAAGACTCTCAGAGCCACACAATGTGGCTTTCTCATAATATATTTGGCAAACTTTAATGTTCTGTGGGATGAATCTAAGTTTTGTGTCTTTAATTGCATCTGATGGCGGCAGCTGAATATCTAATCATTTTGTAACGGCTTCAGAGGTAATGGCTTTCTCTTCCTGCTAACGTTTATCTGAAGGGCACAATGTAAAATCCCAAAGTTAGTGCTTGGCATGGAGGGTGAGGCAGTAAGTCCTCATTTTAATTTTTTCCTTTTTCTTTTCATTTTTACAGCTATATTTATATATATTTCTGAGGACATTTTAAAGCTGCCATTCTATCAGCTTCACTTCGTTAAAAGTGTGGCAGTCTGCCTAGGTCTTATCCAGAGTTAAAAGGAGTTTCTTGTCTCTTAAATTCAGCAAGCATCAGTCTATATCTGTCTTAGAAACACCTTCCAAATTAACAGACTGAGAAATCATACTTTTTCCAAAACTTTTTTATCATTCAAACTGCTGATTCTGCATTAAAACTAGACACCCTTGCCAAAACCTGAACCATTACAGCAAAAACTGCATTTTGTGCTACTGCCTGAGTGCTGTAGCCTGGATCAAATAATGCAGGCACTGATTCATGGCCGGGATTGCTCTGTCTTCGTCCAGTGCTTCATGCTGAGAGCTGGAGCTGTCTTCATCCCAGTGATGGCTGATCAGACATCACATCACTGGTGCCACCTGATGAGATATGTGGCTGTAGATCACCCCTGGGATACTAAAGACCATCCCTCCCCAGCATCTCACAGCCCTAACATCCCTGTTGGAGGGGCAYGGGTGCCAGCGAGAGGCAAAGGGGTGTCCTTTCACTTGCACATGGGGCAATTGTCAGTTCAGACTAAGAAAGATCTCTTTACCAGCAGCTTCTGAAGGGAGGAAAAGATTTCCAGTGACATTTTAATTCCCTTTTATGCAGAGCTATTTTTAGATGATGCGGCTGCCAGTCGTATCAAATGCTTTGTGTCTTTTGAGTTTTCACTGAGCTGCATAATAAGTGTTTCAGCTCCCTGGCCCCTAATGGCACTGTTATTTGCTGGAAGTCTTATTATTTCGAGTAGCCTCTTATCTGAAGATCAATTCATTAGCTCTGGCCTCTGAAGTTTAAAAGGAAACAATTGCAGTTGCTAAAGAAAARAATCAATTACATTTTGTTTCAGTAACTCTTGTTTTCTCTAATATTGGGTACGGAAAGTCTATTTTAAGACTGACAAAGCAGATGATCCATACTTCAGGGCTGTAATCTGGCTTCTGACATCCACATCTTGGCAAGATGGGTGAGACAACTGGACTATCACTGAGGGAAATTTAGTTCCCTTTCTGTTATTTGGATTATCTTTTTAGTCAGAGTGTGCAAACCTGTTTCCACTTCAGGGACTCATGGAAAGCCACCAGCAATAAGAGCTGCAAGGAGAGGTCACTTAGGTTTCCATTAGCCCTGCTGTACACTGCTACCTCCTCTGGTCACTAGTGCAGGGTAGGGGCCAGATACCGATAGGGCAAACAGATATTTTGGACTGTTCACGTCCTGCTATCAGCGGCTTTGATTCAAGCCTCTTATTTCTTCATAATTATGCACACAAAGGTTGTTCAAGAAATCATTTCCTTAGTTAAGTTCAGCTAAGTAATTACGTGTTACTCAGAAGTGTCTCAGACCTTTGGAGATGCATTGTTCTAGGYAGTTGTGTTTTGCACCACTTCTGTGGAAGACTTTGGTTGACAGAAATGCTGTATTGCTGCTGGACTCTCCTTGGGCATGGGGCCTAAAAGTAATTGGTACAAGCAGGAAGGCAGTCTTCACCAGCCAGCAGGTATGATGTTACGTGAAAACTGGAGGAAGACTGTGGTCTTCTTTAAGTCCTGGAAAAACCCCCATCTTGAGTCCTTAATGAGGATCAGTATAAAGTGATTGGCATTTTCACTGTAGCTCTGCAGAGCCACTGACTCCCGCACTGGCAAGGATTTTTACCGCTCCATGGTGCCTGTGAATGTTTCTAAGAACAGAAGCTTTAAAAAAAACCTATGCTGAGACCAATTAAAATGCAATCTGAATACATGGTACACGGCATTTTAAGAATAAGAACACAAGTAATTGAGTGAGTATCTTTTCTTGCTCAGCAAAACATTTGTTACCAGGGTGCTTTCTTCCTCCTAAGCACCTGAAGCTGACAGTTAAAAATTTTCTGGTTGAAACTATTGCCATATAGYTCAGTTTTAGAAAACTTTTGAAAAAACAATGGTATAGAATAATTGTCTTTAGTGAATATTCAGTAGACACAGCCACAATCCATTTAAAGTGAATCAAAAATGTGCCACTCYTTTTTTTTTTCGTTATTGACCATGTAGCAGCTGGGAAACTATAGCAAGTTTTAATTATCTTCAGAAGACAAAAGGTTCGTGCCAACACATGCTGGTTATTATCAGCAGCTGCTGTATGCTGACATACTCTTTCAGTATATATGAGGCTCAGCTGTCCTAAATAATCATTGTAAAATGTAAAATAGATTTATAGTGATAGTAATTTCTTTATAGTGATAGTAATTTCTTGTACTTAACTACTGATGTAATTCATGCTGAATTTAGGTTTGCTTCTTTGTTTCAGCCATAATAAAATGATTTAAAACCATGATTAATATTTAATTTAAGAGGTGCAAATAGCGTGCACCAGGATTTAAAGTATTGAACGGCAGTACTTTTTTAACAATTCGGTAAAAATATCAAATTCCCTGTTGTCATGGTTTTAGCATTTGTATGGATGTGAAATTTTGCTTCCTGCCTTTGAGGAACAATTACTGCAACTTCATAGCAGTGAAAAAATTACACATTAATTTGCTGATTTAAACAAAAATCTTTACATGTCATCCTTTCTATTAGTAGAAGAGAAGATCTTTATGGCAGTGRCTGTTGTCAAATCAGGTGCTGCAATTCTGGTTATTGCGCAGTTTAACAGAGTTTGTTTTTCTAACAGCACTAGTGCACTCTTCTGAGATACCAATAAATACATGCGACATTTATGCTTCAGAAATGTTTAGAAAAACACATAGGTATGGTACATTATTTTTCCATGCATAAAATGTATCTTTCAAGCCTGCATCTTCTCTAAAATGGAAAATTTGAGATTAATTCAATTCTTTATGTTATATTCTCTATGTTCTATTTTAATTTTGCACTGAAAAAGTACAAAAGGTATCAGGCAATCTGTAAAAAATGTTGTTGGCACCAAGGCAATTTCAGACCATTTCTTGCTCACACAAAAAATTGACAGAGGTTTGATGGTTTCCATTCTGAAGCTTAACCTGGAGGGAAATGTTACATTCAGCAGATTGGACCCTTGACATTTTAAGGAATTCTTCAATATGGATTGAAAATATGCATGAGGCTTGACATAGATCTATTTCACTGAAAAGACTACAGACTTTTGGGGTTGAGTTTTCATCAGTCTATTTTTAATCAAACTACAACCTACAGAAATACAGTTCAGATTCTAGTTATAAGTAGGACTCAGGTGACATTCACTCAGGCTCTGTTCATACAGTTACAGTGACTTCACACCAGCTGTGTGAGGCACATATTCCTTGCTGTCTTAGAGACCCAGAGTTCAGATCCCTAGCAGAGAAAAACACTGTGCTGAAACAAAATGGCTCTAGTTTGCAGAAAATTAGTATGTGCAGAAGCATCAGTAGTCCACAAASTGCAATAAATAATCCTGGTGTAGTCTCGTGTTCAGAAACCATGATTACTCATTTGAGAAGTCTGCTTCACTGAAACATCCTAAACCCTCCAAAACTTCAGTGTACAAGAACTGCCCAGACAACCAGACTGAGAACTTTACAGAATMACAAAATAATTTAGGTTGGAAGAGACATTGGGGGGTCATCCCATCCAGCTCCTGCAGGGAGCTGCAGTCAGAGCAGGGACAGCTGGTTGCTCACGACCTTGTCAGGTTTAGTTCTGAGTATCTCCAAGCACTGATATGCAGCTTCCACACCTGCTCTGGGCAACTTGTGATGGCATTTGACCACCTTCATGGTGAATTTTCTTTTCTCTTCTAATTGGATTTAAAACTCTGCCACCTTGTGTCTGTTGGCTTTCATCCTACAGTTGTGTACCTCTAAAAAGACTCTGGCTTCACTTCCCTGTTAAGTAGGTGAAGCCATCCATAAACTCTCCTAGTTTTAGTCTTTTCTTAAGGTTAACAAACCCAGCTCTGCCAGTCTTTCCTTCTACATCAAGTGCTCCAGCCCTCTGCAGGGCATGCTGTGATATGCCCATGATGTCCTTGTGCTGGGGAACCCCCAATGAGAAGAATAGCCTGTAGTTTTACAAGTGTGGATGACGGAGAACCAATCATGTACCTTGATCTGCTGGCTACGTTCTTCCTGATGCATTATCCCAGTATGAGGGTAGTTTCCTTGGTCAAAAGGGCAAATTGTTGTCAACAGAACCTTCAAAAACTTTGCTGAAAAGGCTGTCTCTGTTCAGCTGACCCCAGTCTGCCTGGTTGCAGAGGGCTATTCCACCACAGCTTACTGGACTTTTTGCAAAGTAGCTCTCCAGCATCTCAACCTCTTCTCCATGGTTTGGTATCATCCTGAAATTTGCTGAGAGTGTACTTTGTTCCATCATCCAGGCTGTTATTAAGGATGTTAAACAGTATCAGCCCAGTACCATTGCCTCAGGGATACTGACAGTGACCAACCACCAGCTGGACTTTGTGCTGCTGAGTGCAAACTGTGCGATCAGTGGTCCAGTCATTTGCCATCCGTGATACTTATTGTTCACTTACCTGCTTTGGCTATAAGGATGTGATGGGAGACCAAGTTAAAGACAAGCTTCCCTGTTCTGTCTCCTTCCCTGACGGCCCATTGGTTATGGTGTACTCAGTGCTGTGTACAAATTTGAATGACTCAAATTCAAGGTCTTGCCCACATTCCTAAAGTATAAGCAGTAAACTTTTCTCACTTGTGATGTCTGTCCTCTTCAATTTTGTATGAATTAATAACTATACATCAGCACAGATAATTGAACCAGGGCCTCCAGTTTCACTGATCTGTGCCATGAGCACTATGCTGTAAAGTCAATTTGAGCAGACCTTCCAGTTCTGTAGTACACACAATACTGGATCCATAATTCATTGAATGAAGTTCTTCTGCAGTCTTTAAAAGGAAAATAGAATGAAAGCAGAGAAAAATAAACTGACTTTGTAGATTTGTCTTGGTAAGCTATTAATGTGTTTTATTGTATTGTATAATGTATTTAGTCAAGTCAAATGAGTTGATGCCGTTTGGATGAAACTGTTTTATCCAAGCCTGAGGAGCTGCAGATTAGCCTAAGAAAATTTGGAGCAAAGAAGAGATACATGGTGAGATAAGAGGGGAGCAGCAGGTTTGTTCCACCCTTCCCGTGTCTTTATTTCCAATGTACAGGATGAAGTGAGGCCATGTCTGCAGAGCAACTGAACAAGCCACAAATGAGATCAAACATATAAGACAGGTGAGGGGTAAGGAGACAGACAAGGTGGGTCCCTGTTGTCACTAATGCAGGAGATGGAGGAGTCCACCAAAAATATCCAGGAATTCTGAATCAGAAGTTGTTTTTCACCCTGGCTTCTGAGTCTTAGTCTTGCTTCAGGGAGCGGATAGCTGTATTTAACTGCCATTATCTATCCAGGATTACAAATATGACTCAGGTAAAGGAGGGCAAGTGAATGCAGGTCTAGTGCAGGGTTGTATGCATAAGAAAATGAATCTACACAGTTCTTTTATTCCTATGAGAACAGAAGAGTTTGGAGCTAAAAATAGAAATCTAATTATTGTTATCTACTTTTTTATATATCTTCTATCCCAATTCCTATCAGTGGAGGAAGAATAAAAATCTCAGATAACAAACATTAAAAAAAACAAAAGCTTACTCTTTCTAGGAAACATTTAAAAGGCCAAAGGCCATCGCAGATTTCTTTTTTATGATCAGAGTAACTGGTTTGCAGGAATTAACTTAGCCAGATAAGTAATTTTACCAGCTTTAATAATAAAATGAACCACTCATTAGAAAAAAAAAAAAAAAAAAAAAAAAAAAAAAAAAAGCACCTCTGAAATACTGGCTTAAAATATTTTTACTTAAAAAAGCTTGAAGGACTTCAGATTGTAAGGAGTCCACTGTGATTCCAAATCTGGAAAACCTAGAAAACTTTACTAGTCTCTCCTTAATTGGTATGTTTTGTACCACATCAAAAGCTGGGAAAAGTTTCCACTGGCTAGCAGAAATAATTATACTTATTATACTTACCACTTTATATATAATATATATATATATAATTATAATTATATATACTTATAATTATACTTAATATACTTACCACTTTATATAAGTCATGCTTTCTAAGTAAAGCATGACCCTAAAGTTCTTTGAATCTCCTTAACCCTTCTCCTCAGACCATTTGAAACCTTTGAGGTAAGCAGAAGTGACATGTGTTGAGCAACCTTTGAAAACTCTGGTGGCAGCTCTATGGTGTGGAATCTGTAGCTGTTACAGCAACTTGAAGATCTGGAGACAGCAAATCTCAGGGATTTTGATGGTATATAGACGGCAGCAGAGCAGTGAAACCGAAGTTACAGTTCCAGAGCCCCCAACACCGTGTTCAAGTACACTAGATCACGCTGCCTTTCCAGAACAGAAAAACATGCAAAAGGCATACTGGCACTAAAATAAATATTTCTTTAACCTGCAGCTTTTTCCAAAGGAATTGGCAAGGATACAGGCATGGCAGTAGCAAGGTGACAGATGTGACACCAGTGAGTTACATAACATCCGTGCACATCAAAGAGATGGTATCAGTCAGGGCCGGCAGCTTGTATGGATCACCCTGGGGGAAATCCTTGACCTAATATGAAAGCTACACCTCGTAACACCTGTTATAACTGAACTGAAACTCTAGCCAAAATTGGAGACCTGACTGAAATTTCTTGTACTGGCAGCAGTATGGATTGGAGCCTTGGAGTGTTTGGRGCAAGGCCTGGGGCTTGTTTCTGCAGCACTGGCTGTAGCCTGGGTGCTGGTCTGGAGAAGGGAACAGCTCACTGCTGAGCTCCTGCTCTGGGCAGTGGTCACTGGGCATGTAATCCAKCTGAAATGCACATTTTTGCCAAAAGGACTGGTTTTGTTCCTAGATGCTTYCCTCCCTTGAATTGAATGTGGTAGAAGGGCAACTGCAGGATGACTTGTTCAGGTCATTGGCCCAAAAGATTGTGCTTGCATGGTTTTATTACAAGGCAGGTGGTAAGAATGTGTTGTGAGGAGTGGGACTGCTCTGTTTAATGCCAATGAGCTGAGTTACTAAATTAAAAGCAAAGAATAGCTGCACAAGCTATGCAGACAAAGGCAGAAAAGCAGCTGGGTGTTTTGGATTTATTTGCACATTTCTATTGTGTCCTTATGTCATAACTCAGCAGAATTATTTTAAATTGACATTTCAGAGTATCTTGGTTGAAAATTTGATTAAAACATGCCAAGGTTATGCGCAGAACATATTTAAAATGTTGTTTGCATTTGTTTATAAGAATCCTGGATAAAATCCCTTTTCCCTTTGCCTGGATTGTACTGTCTTTATTATCTGTGGTCCACGGATGTTTGCAACTCTCTTGATTACTATTGCAAAGCAGTTATTAAATAGATTGTTTCATTCTTAACAAAAGTTCCCTAGAAACTGGCAGGGCTGAAGGATTTAAAGGTCTCATTCTGAAATGCAGATCATATCTTTTTATTAAGAATTTCTTTGTGGATATTGGAAATGTAAAGTTGACATTTCAGGAGAGATCAGCGCAAGCAAAGCATGCAGTGCTTAGGAAGAGAAAAACCAGATTCTTCTGACATTATTTATAAAGAAAAATATTGGGACCTCATGTGAATCACCAAGTAGGAGGCTGCAATATGCCAGTAATACCGTTGTGCTCTTGAACATTTTGGGAAATGCAGAGGTTCAAAACAGGTCTAAGCTCTTGAATTAATTGCTTATCTGTRTACTAGTCTGATTTTCCTCCTCTGTTAGCTTTAATTTCTTTTCTTATCACTCTCTACCATAAGAAATAACAACACAAATTTTGGCCCTATGTTTTGCATCTGCCTACAGAGATAACTTTCTGTAACTGCCATTTTCATTTTGGTGTTTTCCCCTTGCTTATCATACTATGCACATGCTCCCTCTTCCAAATCTGCTAAGAAAGTATCCTAGCAATGTGCCTTTACATGTTTGACAGAACTCTTGCATGCATAAGATCMCTGATCATTAAAAAGAAGCTGTGTAAACAAAATCTTCCTCTTTTGTTTTAATTTTTACTTTATGTACATTTTTTCRGTGTTTATGCACATTTTAATTTGGTTGCACAGAGTCTGCTTGTATAGTTGCCCCTTTCACCCTTTTTTCTTCTCATTCTGCCTTCYTACTCTGTAAACAAAATGAAATGGAAATATGCCTGTAAGCTGATCGTATAAAAGAAATACAAAAGGATTTGGAATGTTTTCATTATGAATCAACTGTAGTTAAAAATACAGTTTTATATTTGGGAGCCTACTTTGCTGCACATTTACAAATCAGGGAGATGAACACTCGTCKGCATACACACTCATGAGCGAAAATAGCACATTCCCAACTGGTATAATTTGGAGAGGCTGTAGTACAGATTCCCTGGCAGGTGGGAAAGCAGGACAGAGTGCAAGGCAGCACTAATAGAGTTTCCCTGATAGAGGGGARCTCATCATGTACTCTTCTTAGCAACAGCCTGACCCTACAGGGATACCACCAGACTGGCATCAGGAAAATTTCCTAGTTCTGTAGTGTTATGGTGATTTACTTCATTCCTTTAGATAAGTATGTTTTCTTCACCATTGCTTTTTCATGGTGTCCTTGCCCTGAAGCAGTACAAGAATGAACCATACTCATAGGACCGTGTCTGCTTGGGAACCCCACACTGCCACGTCATGTATTTGAGTGCAATCTCCCATAATTTTAGGTGTTTAGGCTCTGCAATAATACATGTGGAATTAAAGCTCACTAAAGGTAGGCTGGATTAAGCATTCTAGTCTACCCCATGTATGTTCTAAGACACTTGCAATAAGGCACAATTCAGCCATACAAACACAGCATATGTGCTCAATATGCCCCAAATAACTCTGCCATGTGCCATGGAGAAGATGAAACTCATCTATGGAAGAAACTCTGCTGCTGACTTGGCCCTTGAGAATTTTGGAAGCRTTACAACAACAAGGCATCCATCAGTCAGTCACCTGTTTCCTTCTTCTCTCCTGTAAGGTTTGTTGCCATTTCCACCTGTGAATGTCCCAGCTCAGATCCATGGCAGGAGGTCCAGCCCTGTGGACACCCAAGGATAGCACTCCAGGCAGTGTATCACTCTGCTCTTAGCACCTTAGACCTTTCAGTAAATCTTGTGATGATTTATTGTGGCACTGGGGCTGTCCCTGTTAAACTTTTGGGTGACACAGTAATGGAAAGACCTTTGGCTGTGCACACACATCCTTAACTGGGTGTTGTAGCTCTGGCCAGGTGCAGAGCCGGTGCACAGAGATGGATTGTTGTGCAGTGGGTAGTGCCCTCCTTGCAGCAGGGTGTAGATCCAGTCTGGGAGGTATTTGTGGGGTGTTACAAAATGGCCTGTGACCCGAGACAGGAATGGTGAGATCATGAGCACTGAAGGACTGCTGGGACCGCAGCTGTTGCCTGTTGCAATCCCTGTGGCACAGCTGCATGCAGACAGGAATGTCTGGCATGGAGGGAGTGCACCAGTGAGGGTATTACACGCTCATGGGGATTAAGACAACCAGGAATGCATCGAGGAGGTTTTGCATAAGGCTTGTGAGGTTAGCCAGAGGCAACCATGCAGATGCAAGTTTTGAACACCATCCCAGCCCAGAAGTTAGGTGCCATTTCTAAACTGTCACAGATTTAGAGTGGCTGCCTTGGTGATAGAAGTCAATAAGCAGTTACCCTGTGGGGATTTGAGAGAAGATGCAGGTATGATGAACTAGTGGCTAGTATGTAAGATTCCATTTGCCTCAAGAAGAGTTACTTTAGATGAGTTGGGCTCATGGCAGCATTGTTTATTTGCCTTGAGGAGCACACCAATAGAAAGGATTGCAGATATAAGGTGGCCCCAAAAGCTACCAAACGTAGCTGAGGATCTGCTGGCAATGTGTATGGTGCTGACATGCCCAGAAGGTCTGGCATTTACCTTCTTCAGGAGAAGGAATTGCCTTCTGCTCTGAAGAGAATAATTACCTTTCTCAGAGTCTGTGCCTGCAGTTACCTGCTGCTTTTGTGTATGAAACTGCATTGTGGGATGAGAGCAACCAGAGGAAGAAAATCCTATCACTGTTTTGGTTGATGGAGARCACATTTGTCTGAAGCCTAGAAGGTCATGCCTACAAAGGTGCCAGTGTGCTCAGTGTCTTCAAATGCACCCAGAAACTGCAGTTTTCCTCACTGCAGCTGCTGGTTACTACTGAAGGAGGGAGTTCAGTGCTCTGTGAAGTTGCCAATTTTTATTTTGACACTGTTTATGTGTCCCTGTTCAAGACTGAAATATGGTTAAAAGCTCTAGATACAGGCTTGGGCCTCTTCTTTCTTAACTAAGCTCTCAGACACTGGTTATTAGTTATAGGTCATAACATTTAATTAAAAAGTAGGTAAGCATTAAAATACCAACATTTCAAGTGTCCTCTTAACATTAAGTGGTGTGGAATAGGCAAGAAAACTGGGAAGTGCAGTGTCCTTTGTAAGCTGAGCATCATGCAGTGAACGATAATGGAAGAGGAGTCTCCAGCAGGGATACTGCCATCAAACACACACTCTGTAGAGACAGGAACTCTGTATAAAAGCCTGTCCTAATTTGTTTGATCAAAGCTTCCTGTCAGATTCATGCACAGCCCTTCTCCACCTAGGCTCTTTGTTGGACAATGTGTGCATGGTGGGGAGTGTTCAAGAGCCTGTTCAACAAGTTCCAAGTGCCATTTGTTTAATGCCAAACCTCCTGAGTGAGGTTAGATGTGCATGCCACTGTCAAATACCTTAATCTGGGCCCTAAGTACTGATACAGTTCTTTCCTCAGATGCACTGTAAAAGTTAGGCAGTGTACGAGTTCAACAAGCCTTGTGGCTTACAGTATCTTTTTAATGAATACCATTGCATTGAGTATTAACTGCCTCRGCAGTGTCCTTATTAAAAATTTAGCTTGCTATTTCTACAGTAAACAAGAGGATGCTTGCTTTGCAATAGATGATGCAGACTGGTTCATGAACASCAGCCCCAGCAAAGGCTTGTTTGTGGTGAGTTTGCACGTTGGGGTTTAGCTTTGTGCAGATTTTCTTTGGCTTAATAAGGATTGAATTTGTGCCGAAGCCTTTTTTTAGTGAGCTGTTAAGAGGCTCTGTAACCATTACCCTGCTGCTTATTTCCACAAAACTTGTAAGATTTTAATGCCTTTGAGCCATCTGTCTCTCTTTCAAATCAGCCAGTTCATTCAAAAGTTATTGGTTGAGGCGATAAGGAGCCTGACACAGAAAGGGAGACAGACCGAAAACACAAAGCCTGGCCGTGTCAGCAGCATTTCCATAGGAAATCAGTCTAAATAGATTGCACCAAAAAAATCTTACAAAAAGTCTTTGTGGACTAGATCTCTTTCATATAAATTCCTCCAAGTTTTGAGTTAAAACTTGGCTTATAATAATAGGTTATATTTCAGCCTGTAAATGGGTGCCTTCCCCTCTTTTTCAAATGCAGTGTGAGAGAAAGCCCAAAACAAGGCCTGAAACCAAGAAGTGGTATTAGTTGAAGAAGCATCTTTGCAGTTAGAGGAACTGTCCAGCTGTAGCAGTGGGATCAGAAAGCTGCGCCTAATAGACATGGACACCTGACTTGCCAGTTCACACACTTCTTCTGCATAGCCATCATTTACATTTCATGCTGTCATATCTGTCCAGGAGCTCTGGCATTACCTGTCGAGTTCAAATCTGTTGAGTTAGTCCCTAAAATCAGCCCAGGAAACAGTGCTATTTGAATTGCAGCCACAGTACCATTGCCTTCAAGCTTTCAACAGTCATTTGGCAAAATTAATTTYGTGCTTCAAAATCTTACAGTAATGGCTCTAACACTTATCTTCACCTTCAGGTTATGTTGAGCAACTGGGTGAGTCACTGTAGGTTCCAAGCTGAGCATAGGCTTGGGAACATTTGGTTACAATAAACAGATGGGAGGAGCACATRCTAAGAAAGATATAACTATCAGTAATTGAAAACATAGCGAGGCCAGAGGCAAACGATATGTGCATATGGCTTATGTATGAGTACATACACAGTATTTCTTCTACTCTTAGTAATTAAAAAAATTAAAACATTGCCTGGTGGGAAATTTAGGTTTCTTATGTTAAAAAGTGATATATAATTTCATTATATGGTAAAATGAGACTACCATAWAACATTTATCACCACTTTCCCTATAATACGGACAAAAATATTCTTAGGGCATGAATAGCAATGGAGTTTAGTCATAACTGTTTAGTTGTTTCATTATGTTACCATGTTGCAGCAGGGGAGTCTTCATGACCATATGGAAAGCCCACGCCCCTGGCTGACTAGGAATGCCTAATAATACCACACAAACAGGTCACCAAAAGGCACTGGTGGTGCTCCTGGGCATCTGAGAAACAGCTGCTAAAAATCAGAGTTTTCATTATGTGTGCTTGGCATGTGGGATGAGGCTACCGTAGCAAATATTCCATATGTGGATCAGATATCCTGGTCAGAGATTGAAGCAAGCTGGGGCATCTTTCCCACTGGGGCCCCATGTCAGGACCCTAGAGGCCCATGCATTAGGTGACACCACAGTATACACTTAAGCCCTTTGGGCTGCTTACCTGTTTGTTGTCTCTCCACTTTCTGATTTATTACATTATGATACAACACAGTGGAACAAATACAGTAAGACAGGATTTCAGCATTAAATCTATTTTGTAATCATTTCATGCCTGGAAATTCATTTAAGAGCTATGTCACCACCTAGGCTGAATCAGGCCAGAGGCATTGGGTGTATTTACCCAGCCATGGTGTCTCAGGCACAGGCTGAGACAGGTATAAACACACCAGGTATAAACAGGTATAAACAACATCTCTCACCTCCTCCTGCAATGAGCAGGTGCTTTCATTCAGTGGTTACAGCTTAATAGGATTGCAAAAGCTGTACTTGCCAGTCATCCCCTTGCAGGGTCGTTTCTAATGACCTGCCTCTCTGTTGTCTCATTTGTGGAAGAAGCCATCACAGAGCTCATCAAAGTGAATTTAGCCCCATTTGTACTTGCCTGTCAAGCATCTAAGCTCTTGTTTAAGCAACTCACTTATCACAGCAAGAAGGTACTAAAGGTTGTTGTTGTCCTGTCATTTTTAATTACAGCTTAGACAGTATTTTAATAAATGGTGACAGAAGTAAACAAGTTTCAGAATAGAAAATGAAGGGTTGTATTTYACTAGAGCTGTCACTTAACATCCCACAGATCCATCAGCTGGTAGCTATCGCATGTTACTGCTGAGGACCTGCATTAGCAGCAGCCTCGTTTCCAAGGCTTTGATATATATAGATAGTATTTGCTGTCTTATTAATATTCACAGGATGAGAGAAATATAGCCATGAATATCTATCTAGCAATAGACCATTTGGAAAAGACATAAAAGTATTGATTTCTATTTTGTGGTGTTCAATGATCATTAATTTCCTTACACCAGTTGCTGTAATTAAGGCTTTCTTGGTCCTGAATATGAACAGGTGATAGCACACCACACAGGCAGGGGTTTGACGTGCCATGAAAAAACCCAGATTTTTCACCCCAACTCCCACATTTTAATGAAAGTGAAGACTTTATATATGTATTATAATCAGGATGAGATCTGAATTATTGAAAACATGAGTAATTAATATTTTCTGACAGTGTGTGGTGGCTGAGGACCATTATGGGGCTTGGTGGCCCCATAATCCAAGTGCTGCTCAGGCCATGCATATGCTGGGGCAGTTGCAAGGATTCAGGAGTGCTGAGCAGAGCCAGAGGCTGTCACAGCTCCTTCAGAGAGGCTAGGGACTTAACTGAGTGTCTCTGACTGTAAATTAAATACTTGCTTTGGATACTCTTTGTCACTCTAGTTTCCCACACTAACCCCAGTGAGCAAATCAGGCAGCTCTATGCTGGTTTGCATTAATTTTATTTCTTATTTCATTTTTTCATGTCTCTGAAATAGGATTTTCTTCTAATCTCTTCTAACTATGGAGTATTCCTTACAGCTCAATGAGAACTGGGAAATATTTTCCTAATACTGAGCAATTAGAGAGATTTTTGGATAGAGGTCCATGTCATATATGTGTCTGGTTTGAGAACACTTGAAGTGTTTGAATTTACATTTACACGCATGCATATCACTGCAGATTAAGCTCAGAATGCATCAGCCCCAAAGGCACTACTTGACAGAACTTCTAGGAAATGTAAATGAGGGTTAAGAACTGAATTTGTTGTTGAGCAATTATCTTCAAAGCAACTAACACTAAATTAATCTGCAGAAAATTATGAGGTTCTCTTGCACGGGAGAGGCAGACTGCAAAATCCTCTGTCGGCTGCAGTTGTGTGATATGATAAGGCTTCAGCAAGGGGAAAATGGGCTGAGAATAGGCAGGACAAAAGTGACCGACAGTGGCTGGAGGCTCGGGTTTGTAGAAGTCTTGCAGCCAAAATTCCTGAGTGAAGCAATGCCTGGTAGGACGGACTGCATGGGCAGGCTGGAGGTGGTTCCTTTCCTTTGGAGGCTGAGGATCTTCTCTGACTCTTTTGCCCCTCCCAGGATGATTTAATTCAGGTTTGAGCAAGTAATGTCAGTGCCCAAACTCATGTCCAAATCATTCTCAAGCGCTCTGATGAACTGTTAGTGTGTAAAATGACAGGCTGGGAGTTCTGCCTTGTAGTATGTTATGAGAAAAGAAGGGAGTGTCCCCTGCTTCCAAGAACAGAGAGGCTTCCTTCCTGTTTTACTAATCACTGAAGATTTATTACATCCAAAGAAATGCTTTTTCTTTTTAAGCTTCAGCTTTGGAAATCTGCAATGCTACATTTTCAAAGCAAATTTAGTTTTGTGGTGTACAGTTTAATAGAACAACTGTGTTAGGGACATCTCTCTGCAAGACGCAATACTAATTTGAAAAATTTGGAATAAATCTTGCTGAAGTTTGTTATGATAAAAAAGTGCTAAATGTCTATAAAAAGGCAGAAATCCCAAATGTAATGGTTATATATAATTCGAAGGACAATAGTATGAGTTAAACGCATGCTTGCTTTTTAAAGATAATAGAATTGTGCTTCTTGCAGATTAGGTAATAATAATTATGAGATTAAGGAGCTACTGCAGTTTAAAACAACCCTTCTTGTTACAATAACAAAGAGAAAACAAAACTTTGTGCCTGGTTTCATTTTACTGGGTTAATTAGCAATTAGAAAGTTGAAAACAAGTTGGTACCCAGGTCTGTACGTATCCTGGGAGTGCAGCTGAGCACTCAGAATATGACAGATTCATATTTATTACCAAAGGAAGAAAATTGTAGCATAAACTGTTCTTTACTGGATGCAAAATCATGATTTGTTGCTGGATTTGTGTATCTCTGCTCCTGGTCTCAGTGCTGCTCACTTTCCCAGGCATCTGGCATTCGGTGATTTGTAAGTTTCAATTAAGTCAGTATAAAAAATGAGTAGCTTGAGGGCACCGGTTTATTACTGGTATCCAACTCTGTTTTCATTTACTAAATGACATTCTGAAAGCTTCTATTCTGAACATAATCACCTTAGGGTATGCACTGAGCACAGCCCTGGATAATTCAATTATTTCTGAATGCTCTTCTCTCCTCAGAATGTAGGGCTTCGCCATTAGCAGCATGTTTAGTGTTTCACAGTTGTTCTCTTCGCGCTCATCAGGGTTTTCCCAGGAACAGGCCGGAAGTATACAACTTGCTGGGGCTTCTTGAAAACATGTTACCCTTATGTCTCTCCTCAAAGTAGCTGCCTTCTCCAGATGAGTTAGTTAAAGCTGACTGATACAATTTTTTATTCTGTTTCTTTACAGCTGTGCTTTCCCCTTACTGTTTACATAAAGGTTTGTGCAACCTCTGCACATTTTTCATATAGCTAAATTACAGAAATTTATAGGGCATGCTTTGTCTACATCAGCTGTCAGGGAAAAATACAGTTTCCACGAAGTTTTTGGGGAAGCTGGTGTAGAGAATCATAATGATCATCAGCGTATGCTCTGTTTCCAAAACTGTCCCATATTCTGCAGGGCAAAAACGGTGTGGACCAAGAGGTGAACCATGAACCTCAGAACTCAGCAGGTGTGCAATTCACAGATCAGAGCTGTCAATAAATTTGCAGAGCTGTGACAATAAGTTATATAGATGAGGAAAAAATGCTGAGAAGAAGGAACATGTCAAAGCTCATGCATCTTTTCTGAAGGGGTATCAGGAGTGAATGTGTTAACAAGTGCTGAACTTCAATATTTTTGATTTTGCGTGATTTTCCAAATTTCAGTTTATTTCATAGGCAATTTCTGAGTAGCATGATGATAGTCACTGGCTGAACTGCCATGTATTTGAGGATTTCCTGAGTCATTAGTGAAAATCAGAAATGTGCATGTTAGCTAAGGCCCTTATCCAATGCAATTTTGTGCATCCTCTCTCCTGACCCTCCAGCATCTGTGACTCCATTGCCAGTAATGTGCTGGCATATCCCAAGTCTCTGAATGAATGTTTCTCCCTCCTGTCTAATCTAGGTACACATGCTCAAAGGAAGTTTGAAGTCTTTTTGCCCTCTGCTTTGCTACTCAACACCTCAGCCATCTGAGCTGCCCCAGCTCAGTCCAAACACACACAGCAGAGTATTGCTGAGCGCACTGRGATTTTAGGTACTCAGACTTAAACTCTCCCAGGCCTTTTATGCTGATGGGATGGACTTGAAATTTTAAGTAGAAGCATTCCAGATTTGTCAGTGTTCTGATGAACAAGTGTGTCTTTCAGTATCCCAGCTGGTGGACTCTGAGGAAGCCAGAGCTGCCAAGGTGCCTTGAGCTGGTACAGGGCCGAGTTTCTAGATTCCCTGTGCCCTATTCAGGATGCTGGAAATCGTGGCAAAGGCTTTCATATGTGCAGCTTGGGGCACTTCTGTTCATACAAGGGTCTTCTTAGTTCATGGACTCAAGATGAATGACCTCAGAACACCTCAGAACTGCCAAGCTTGCAGTTTGTGGCAGGTTCTAGCTGCTCCTGGCGTAGCTGTTGTCAATGGCTTGGGTCTTGATTTCATAGCAATGAATGTGTCATTGCATCCTTTTTCAGATGGAAAATCTAGAGGCATTAGAAAAGCCAGGGCCAAGCACTCATTTCATGGTATTTCTGAGATGCGGATATGGTAGAATTTCATTTTGGAAGAAAATTTAGAAAAATCACTTTTGATCTTGCAGAAAATGAAACGGAATTTCTGCWTCTCCTGCATGTGGCAAGTAGTGCAGACACATACCTTCCCTGCTGCTCAGCAATCCCAGAGCAAATCTAGAAGAATGTGAGAAATAATCACAATGTTTGAGAGCCTCAGGAGCAACGAAAGCTTGCAGAATGTGGAAGGAGAGATGGCCTTACTGAGGACCAGAAAATCTGTCTTATTTTTTTTCTACTTTCTATCTTGAAAATAGATTTTTATTTATAAAAGGATATGAATGACTTACTAATTCCAAAAGGATTTTTTAATTCTGCTCAAGCTTGGCAAACAAAACTGTATTACAGCTTAACTTTCACTGCTTCTGCAGTGCATGTGCTGTTGCAAAAAAAAAATTGGAATACAAGAGGAAGTCAGGGCATAAAATATAAATTGAGACTTTATGAAGGCATTGTTAAAATCTTGCCATCTGTGAAGGGACAAGGTTTAATGTTTCTTCCATCTGCAATTCAATGAACTTGTACCAATGCAAATCTGATTAAATCAAAGGGGTAGTCACTTACAATTATTTTTATTAATGAACACAGCTATAATCACTGTAAACACAGAGTTTCTTACACTTAATAGAAAGATCTGACCTTGTAAAGCTTAAACCCATTAGTTCATTTAGCCTGGCCTCCTGTCTATCTAATATCTTGTGTTAGAAACAGAATTTGGTTGTTTGGCTTCGATGTCCTTCCCAGAAACTCACCCTATATTAACTAGGGGACAAAAATTAGTACAATGTGTGAAAACCATATGCCTAACTTCTAATTTGAATTTGTCTGACCTCAACTTTTTTTCTTGTGCTTTCTTTGTGGAATAAAAATATTTTCACTGTGAGGTATCACTGCATTCTGATAGAACTATTTATCAAGTTGGTTTTTCTTTAGATAGTTGAAATTACTGCTCCTTACTATGCTATTACTTTATCCAGTACTTAAATGATTCCTGTAGCTGGCTTTGGAACCTCTCTTTTTTAAAAAACAAGGATGTCAAATCTGTCCCCTAACATTTCCCTATTATTTCCCTGACACATCTTTACAGATCAAATTACACAGCATTTTTTTTCCACAGCATTACACAGCTATTTCTTCATCCAGACTCTTTTGGAATCACTGACTTGATGATCACAGCATCTTTTCAAAGAATACAGTCACTCACCTGAAGAAGGAATGAGTTTTACCTCCTAAGGGCAGGGGTTCTTCGGCTGGATGGAGGGCAGGCGAGTGCAGGAAAGTTGCTGATTATGGGAAAATAAATTGATTCTAGGGAAAGCTTGAGAATCCCTTTGTAGTTGTCCTGGGGCAGTATTTTGGATTTTGAGGCTGGCAATTCAGCAGTGTGGAAACAGAGGAGCAGGAAGCACAAGGGTTTTTGGGTGGGATGGTATCCTGTGCAGTTTATTGCTCACAGTGTGGATACAACATGATACTGACCTAATACTGCTACTATCATATTTTTATATGTTTCTAGTAACTTCCATGAAAAAAGGTGCATTTTAGGTTGAAAATCTCTTTCACATGCGTTCTAGTCTGAGTCAGCCTCTTGAAAATCCATTTCGAGAGCAAATCATGGGCCTCTAAAAAGAGAGGCAAGAAAATCTTAAAAGCATGAAATTCAGTGATTTGGAATAAAAGAAGCTTAAAACAGAAAACATCTGTTGTTTTCAATCCCATGGGATTTTCTGCTTTTTTTTTTTTTTTCCAAATCCCAGCCATTAATGAAGAGCAATGTCAGATTTATAAAGGAAAAAAGAATGGTTTATACAAAATTAGAAATGTGTCTGGAAATCTGAAATCCTTCAGTATGTAAGCCAGTGTCTGCTCCAGATTTGTCTTTGCTAATGGAGAGTGCAAAGTATTGTGTCATCACAACAGTTTGCAAGTGCCACCATATACTTAATCCGTTTACAATGGGATAATTATTTGCTGGAGAAAAAAAAATTATTTAAGTTTTAATGACCAATACCAGATGCAGATTTGGACTCTGAGGCTCAGTGGAATTGCCATGACATGTACAATAGCAGAGGCTACGAAAATAGTTGTGGGATCACATAATTTCAGGGAAATGCAAAATGTATTGAATTTCAAAGAGCAACCAGCGTTATTAAGATATTGCTAGAAATAGTTTCTTATAGATAACAGGGTTTTTGTACTAGATTTGAGCATACTAAAGAGATTCATACGTAAATCACCTTCTGCCAAAATAACTTTGATATCAACTTTGTTTTCCTAAGATTTTGGAAAACTTGAAAGCAGGTCTGAAATACTGAATCAACATACCTATGACTTAAGAGTGTCATAGCTGCATTGCAGAACTCTTCAAGTAACTTGTGGTTTCTGCTTTTTGTGTTAGAAAAGGAAGTGTAAAGAAAAGGAATCTGAAAATAGCTACAACACTTCACACTTTCTGTTGATGCAGGTATGGGAATAGCCTTTTGGTAGTATAAGCTCATCACATCCATTGACACATTTTTGTACATTTTGCCATGAAGCCAGACAGAAGAATTGCTGAATTATATCAGATCTCTAAACAAACTGACCTGCTATGCAGTTCTGGCTAAAGAGAAATTGATTGTGCRAAATAAACTTGAGCTTTTTGCCACAAATACATCCCTGGAAATTTAAATTCTCTCCTGCTTGTGAGTAAAAGTTCATACACCCTTAACTCTGTGAGGGAAACCAAGGAAGAATCTTAGGATGCCTTCTTAGCAGTTATATTGACTGGAGGGATGTGTCTGTAAGTTATCGCTATTCCTTGGTCAGCAAATTGCACTGATCATTGGCCACCAAGCCAATATCCCTTCCTCAGCTGAAAACGCAATTACCATCCTTTTTTAATCACATATCTTGCCTATATCACTTGTTGCTGTTGCAACCTTTTGGCCTGTCTTCAGAGCCCTGCTGCAGTCCAGTCCTTGCTGCACAAGGCTTTGGCAAACCTGGCACCTGCCTCTTCCTGCCAGTTATCTTGACATCCACACAACATTGGAGCTTTTGTTCACCCATTCGCAAAAACCTGGAAACTTCAGGTCATGTTAACCTTGAGAAGCCTTCACTGTTTGCTGTCCAGAGATGCACAGCTGGGCTGCTGAAGCTTTGTGTCACAGGGAAAAAGATTTGGAAGGATGACAGTRTGGCCTTCTCAGGGCTGGTGGAGCCATTGCAGTTCACTCCCTGGACACACGCAGTAAGGGCCATGCAGCAGAGCTCTGTGCTTACAGCCACTCTCTTCTCCCCTGTAATTACAGCCTTGTTTGTGAAGCCAGATGAAGAGCCGGCAGGCTGAAATCAATGCACATGGTGCTAAGCAAGTCCTTCCCTTTGCACACGTGTCCTGTTACATGCCTACAGCGATTATAATTCTAAATTACCCATGAGTTGCACTGAGGAGCGCTTTCAAGATACACATCTCTCTTAAGCTGCTTTGCAGTCTTTACAAGCAGTGTGTGTACGGAAAGAATTCAACAGCTCTGGAGTGCATCACAGATAGGTTTGTTAAAGCAGTGTGTGTGTGGTGTTTTTTGTTAGTGGACTATAAAGTAATGAAAAATTTAGTCATGTAACTTCAGCTTTGATTTTCATTCTTATTAATGCTGCTACCACGTCACTGATACAGCTGACTTGCAGTGGAACAAGGGAGGATTAGCTTGATTCCTAGCTTTATTAATGATGCTGATACMGTTATTTTATTAAGGTTCTTGTTATTTTTGCTTATCTTGGTCTGCTCTGARAGTTTTCTATGCAAGTAAAAAGAAGGGACTTGAACTCTGTGGTAAATCCACTGACTCAGTTTAACATTGGCAGCTTTATCTGGACTTAAGCCACTGTATATAGGATCMAAATCTGAGCTGACTTCTGACTGTAAGCACATAGGAATTTAATTTTTTTTCCTTTCTTTCTTTTTTGAATTTGGTACTGTTTCAATGTTTTCAGTAATCTTGTACGTCTAGATGGTTTAAAGTTCATTCACTGTGTGARCTGACCATCTGCTCTTGGTAGTTGCAAATTCACTTCCAGTATTAATGAAATGTTCCTGTCTTCTTGCATTTCTCTAAAATGCCTCAAGCAACTGTTCCTTCTTCAGACAGAAAAGTCACAGCAGCTGTGGGATTCACACGGACCTCAGTGCTTGTCTCTTGCTACACTTCTGGCAGCAAACCACAAAGTGCAAATGACTTTTCTTACTGCCTAATAACTGCAAACCCGTTAAGTGTAAATTCTGTGACATCAGAAAAAAAATACAAACCAAAAAAAAAAAAAAAAAAAAAAAAAAAAAAAAAAAAAAGCAGGAAGCAATTCCAG
>NW_026623392.1:3131-71486 GCF_030028575.1 Malurus melanocephalus | reverse complement strand
CCAACAAACCTCTTGCTTTAAAAGAGCCCTAATGGGATTAGAGACTGTATGAACACCTGGGACTGCTCTCAGGGCCACCTAACAGGAACATGTTAAAGAAAAGGACCCAGTTTTTCTCTGAGCCTTGGCCAGAGGGACTGCAAGATGCCCAGTGGAGCTGGGGCTGCAAGCATCAGGTGGGGATGTGCTTCCATCTCCAGGCACCCCCCTCCCTCATAGTTGCCTTCAYAAAGGGGGAAAACATTCGTGCCACTTCCCACATTTTTCTTTTGCTAACAAACCAACTTCTGCTTTCTTAACAGAAAAAAAATGTTGTCTTCATGAATGCATCCAGATCTGTCTTAAATTTATTTACTCTCCTTTGATAAAGGAGTGGTCCCAGCAAAAGCCCCAGACAGTGCTTTGCACACTGCTTCCCAGCATGCTGGTTTGGTGTGCTGGGTGTGCTGCACAAACTGTGTGTTGGTCTGCTCGTGCTCTGGAGCTGCAATCACAGCCTGAGCTCTGCTGTGGCATGCAACAAGTGCCACAGCCCAAGGATTCCCGTCACACCCTGCTGCAAGGGCTAGCAGCCCCAGCCTACCAGGGCAAGGGGCATCAACCCAAACATTGTCTCCTCCCCTGAGGTACTTACCATTAGCTACTACTAAATATCCTTATGAAATGCAAAAGCCAAAATCCTCTTCTTCCATGCTGAACTGCCCGAGTTGTACATTTGGGCACAAACTACGTGATCACTAGTTTCTTGTAAAATGGCCATCCAAGGACAACACAGTGGCACTCACATTTAGTATCATACCTTAATGCTTTTGAAGTGTCTGGCTGCCAGCCAGAAGGTGTTTAGACTCCCATTCCCCAGTCTTAAYAGAATGTGTCACCACAAGGTTGCCAAGTACTTAAGAGCAAGCAGTAGAAGAGAAAAAAATAGTTTTACTGAGGTCATTGGTTTTTATTGGGCTGCCCTGAAATTTCATTCTAGGAAGTGTATGACATTTATGCTGTTTCATGATCTGTGGCACAACAGTTGAAGATGACAGAGATTGCAGAAGACACAAAAGTATTTTAACTAATCCAGATGGCAGAACATAAAGGAACTTAAATGGGACGTAGTTAAGCTAGGTGTATGCACAGCACAATGGCAGATGAAATTCAGCATTGCAAAAAGCAGGGCAATCAATAGCTGTGAAGAATAATCTGATCTACACTGACCCTTTGTAGTTTTCTAGATAACCTGTCACAAGCATGCAGGAAGACATTTAGATGTGATTTCTAGCCTTTGGCTCTGTTGGGGCCATGTTCCTTTGCCTTCTGTGGAAGTCCAGGTTTCCTGTACTCSTGAGAGCACAGCTCTGAGCAGGTCTCCTCTTCTAATTTTTGTCTGTTTCCCTGTGTCCCTCACAGATGGATATGATATAATCTCTGAATAACCTCGTTTGGAGTTAAATTGGAGAAACCGAATATTGTCTTTTTGTTATGACACCTCTGTGTTTCTCAGCGTACTGAGAAACACCCTTRTCTTTCTTCCCCACACTCCAGCCTCCACGGTGTGTTTTTCTGTGCACGTATGTGTGTTGCTGCAGTTCTCCAGCAAACTCTGCTCACTGAATCCCCCTCACACTTGCCATCCTTTCTGTTGACTGCCGGAGCTTGTCAGGCTCCAGTGAGTGACGTTCAAAAAGCACAATTGATTTTAAAAATGGCCCATCAAATTTGGCTACTCGTTGTTTATTTTGGGCTTGTCACAGAGGCGTAGTTTCTCTCCAGCCAGCTGTAGCTTCTCCTCATCTCCCTCATCATCCTCTTCATTCATCTCCTCCTCGGATTTCCAGTTGTAGGTGAGCAGAGATGGCTACCCGGAGCAGGTCCTACTGCTCCCGCCGGCCTGCCAGGGCTGGGGTGCTTTGCTGCACTAAAGAAGTATTAGGGTTTTAATGTCAGAGGAAAAAATGTCTCATTTTTGGTGCTTCCCATTCCTCATCTCCCCTTCGCTGGATTTCGACAGCTGTGGCCAGGGCAGGCGTAAGGGCTTCACGGCCTCTAGTGGGTAACGGCCGGAGCTGCAAGACCTTCCAGCCACCACCACGGAAAAMGTTTATTATTTTCCTAAATGGGTATATGTTTACCATGGTTTCCCGTGGAAACAAGGCTTGTGCAAACACTCCATCTGTGCGCGCTGTCTCCACACCCTGGGTAGCTCCGGTGCCTGATTCCAGGTTTATATTTGACAGAAGTGCAGAGGTTTCGCAACCAGTGCCTCCAGCGTTTGTATCAGTGGGTGTGCCTGTGTCAAGGAGGAGCTTTGAATGCGCTTTCTTACAGAAGGACTGTGACAGTGCAGCGTCACACAGCACAAGATCCCAGAAATAGCGGCATCGGGGAGAGTTTGCATGTATGGGAAAAGCTGCTTTGAAATCCTGTGTGAATCGCATTTGTTCACATGCTCACAGAAATTCTGACCCTTAATTTTGCTGGATAATTTGGTTATTGTAGTCTCTAAAAACATGTCTCTTCCGTCTTCTCTCTCTGTCAGATAGTTCTGCTGGGAAGGTAGAGGGGAGATTCTCCAGGTTGCTGGTACTGCCTAGACCATCACAGCACACGACCTGCTTTGTTGCTGATAAACCTAAACTGGTGCTTGAAAGACCCAAATCTTGTATTTTCTTTCTATTTTTTGCTACCCTATTTAGACTGGCTTGTAACAGCAGTCATTAAAATATAGCAAATAAAAATGAAGCTCAGAGATGGATTCTTCATCAGAGTTCAGAGAAGCAGTTTCCATATGTCACTAAGAACAAAGGAATTAATTCAGATCACTTTAAACTTTCTTGCAAAATGGCTGCACATATGGTATGCTTTCTTCTCCTTATTTTTTTTTTAGGCTGTATTAAAGACAGGAGAAAAGATAGGGCTGGGCTGCAGGCTTACTTTGGGTTAATCAAACAAAATAAGCTGTCCTTCAAGTGAACAAAAGGAATCATGTTGTCTCCTTCATCATGTATCGCTTCTTGCAGCATTTTTGTTTAAAAAGCTCTTTCTCAAGTCACATGTTGAATGCTTTGGTTTACTTAGAGCGTCCAAAAATATTTTTTAAATATAGTGGAATGGACTTAGTTGTAGGAAGTTGATCTGTAAGTTGTACCTGAAGTGGTTAGGATGGGGCTTCATTTTAGAAGCACTTGAAAGTGCAAACACTTGAAATGACTGAATTACTGGAAATGACTTTTCTGAGTTCGTACCACAAATGCCAGACCTACAAAGGCTGAAAATGACTCACATGGAACCATTCAGCTTGGTCCTTGGATACAGAGTATCTCACAGAGGTTTTTTTTTACCCTCTCCTTTTTCCTAGAAGTTATTTTTGAAAACAAAACCACAGTGTGGCCTTTTAGTGCTAGGAAGTCTTTGTTGCTTTTGCCAAGACAGAGGAGGACAAGGCCAAGTGTGGCATCATTCATCAAGTGTGGTATGCAGAAATATGTCTAATTGGGACCATCTTAGGAGGCAGTAGAGTGTTGTAAGTTAAATCAAATATTGCTGTCTCTGACTCTTCTGAAAAATCCTTTCTTTCTGTTCCCTCATAATAATGCTCTTAATTTCTGAAACCCAGTAGTGGCCTCTGCCTTGGCTGCGTTGGTTGTAAATGATAGTCTCACATGTCTGGGTACCTTCCCAGCACTGACATACACAATCAAGATCTTTATATCAAATCTCACTTTGCAGGAAATTACTTTGGGAGAATCCATCATCTTCTCTGCCCAAAGCTGCCTAATGTGCTGCCAGTTTTTGTTTTTCTTTCATTTTTCCCCCCTCTGTAAGTCATGCTAAAAGATCTGAAGGATGGTGGGAATATAAATATGATTAGTAAAGACTTTTGTGCATGTGTGTGTTGAAAGAAAATGAATTTGTCAATAGCATGGCTGACCAAAGAACCAAATGTTTATTTTTTGAATTTTTGAAAGGTCAGGAAGACAATGTTTCATACCTCAATCATGCTGAGTTTTGCTCAAAAAGAATATTTGCGTGTTTAAAAAATAAATTTTATATCGTGAAATAGTCACCAACCAGACTCATTCGCTTTCTCTTCAGTGTGAGGATGGGAAAATCACACACTGAGGGGCACCACTAACATGGAGAATTCATGCTTATTCCCCTAAGTGCCTGTTCAAAGTAAACCTCTGATATCTTGATTACAGTCTGCTAAGCTCCAGAGCAGTTCCTCAGATGAGTTGTCAGCATGTAAGCATTTTTTTCTGCTGGTGTTTGAGGCAGGGCTGTGCAGAAAAAGTTTGTCTTTCCCTCATGGTTAGAGGTGATTTTCTTCTGTGATAAGAAGCACTGTTCTTAATTTTGATGAATCCCATCTTAAAATCTCTGGGAAATGCATGATACTCTGCAAGAGGTAGAGCTAGTTTTGTTGCAAGAGTCACGTCCATGGATGTGTTGAGARAACTTCGTATTTTCAGTAGAAGTGAAAGAGATGATGCTGGGACATTTGTTTCCTCCCAAGCTCCAGTCTGCAGCAGTAAAGGTAGTAAAAAATTTGTACCAGGAAAGCTGTGTTATGGAGAACACCGCTTTTCTGTTTTCATAAGTATGGCTACGAATTTCTGCATGTAAATGTAAGAGCCGAGTTGCCATGGGGTATTTAAGGCCTAACATCCTTTATTCAACAAGCACACTTTCTCTGAAGGGGCTTTCACATGCTGGGAGTGTTCTGGCCATAATTAAAAAAATGTCTCCTTTTAGATGCTGCTGTTTATTTCTGATCTGGAACTGTATTTTGGTCAAACCTTAAGAAAATCAGGTAGCATGTCAACTTTGAGATTCCATATATCTTATGGAATTACCTTGATATATTTGACATAGATCCTGCTTGCTCATAAACAGGATGTTTTGGAAGACAGCAGTCTAGTCAGATAAACTACCTGAAATAATCATAGACCTGGCATTGAAATATGATGGAAATAAATCTATACTTCGGGCTGTGACACAATCAGCTGCTTTAACTACACCTGCTGCGAGAAACAAGAAATTTCCCCCTGGACAGTGATCATACCTGTTTCAGAAACTCCAGCAGTCCCACTAGAGCAGCATTTGGAAGGAGGCCCTTGAAGTCTTACGCAGTACAGGATGTGCTCTCAGCCCTTTACTGCTCCCCGAGCCAGTGGTGCTCTAGCACTCAGTTGGCTATTTGTGGAGCACTGTTTCCATATGTGTTAGTGCTTGAAACCATTAAGTGTTCCACAGCTCTTTTACAAGAGGAGTAATTACATCCTGTTGGCAGAAATTACTCTCACTGTTTAATTTGGAAACCATATTCTTTGCTTCCAGTCTTGTGTTGTTACACAGCAAAGAGTGGCTGTGTTTTCTCCCCAGCCTGCAGGAGCACAGAGGCAAGGAGGAGGTGCCATCGAATCGAGTGCTGCTGGTTCTCAGGAAGGGAAAAATACTGGGAAAGAGAGCTTGCTGCAGAGTATTTGGAATCAGGATGGAATTTATCAGCTGATCAGTTCCATCAGACCAAAGGGAGCTGTGTTGGGCTGGGCTCTGGGAGCCCCTGCTCTGCAGGGAGACAAGCGGGAGCTCGSCAGTCCTTTGGTCGCATGATGAGTAAAGCAGAGAGGCACTGCTTGACTTTCATAAGTGAGACTCAAGCTGTAGAGTCCAGAGTTGAAAAACATTTATGTTTTTTTATGTTTATTAAAGAGAGCACATGTGACACAGAGATATGCCATGTAAACTCCAGAGATTTTCCGGCAAGAGAAAGACTAAATTAGGAGCAAGTATAAATGAGAGAGGTTTTCCTGAAAAGTAAGTTAGATAATTCATATTTTTATCTTTTAAAGAATGTGCWTGATATTAAAATGCAAAAGTGTATGGCTTTCTCATCAGGTAGAGGTAGTGCAACTGTCCTACTTTACATGTAAACCACAATATTAAGTGAATGACAAATAGTTCAGGATCTCTTTGGGGAACAGCAGTCAGAGGTAAGAGCATCTACTGCACGAAAACTGCCCAAGAGAAAAATACCCACTCAACATGTTATTGTTACATTTTAATTTGCTTTTTAATTTTTATTTTGCCTGGAAATATCCATTTTGACACAGAGTTTCAAATAGTAACAACCCAGTGTTATTTTTCCTTTTCTCTCATTTCTTGCTAAAAGTAATGCAGCACTTTATGTCAAGTGCACTTGGCATRTGCAGCACTTTAAAGGTCAAGCAAGTTTCCTGCAGAATATGCCAGGGTTAGCAGAGGACATGAAGTGGGATGAAAGGAAGGGGACATGCAGTGGGGCACTGGCTCCGTGTGCCCTTCCTGTGCAGGCAGGAAGGTTGTACCATGGTTATCAGTGGTGTGGTAGTACAATCAGGGAGCAGCAGCAGGAAGTGCTGGCAGAATCTGTGAGCCTGGCAGTTGGGAGCAACAGAGGAGATCAAAGGTTTGAGTGCATTTGCAGACTGGAGAATAATTGCAAGTCACTCCCGAAATGTGGGCTGGCAATGCAGCCCGGCCATGGGCTCTGTCTGGCAGTGTATTCCCACAGGAGAGCTGAGTTTGTGGCGSAGGGGGGCACATCTACAACATTGCGCTCAGTTCTCATTCCCTATGATACAGCCCCATTCAGCTTGCATCACGAGATTCAGGAAAGCTGTTAGAGGGGAAACGGCTTATTTTATCAAGGCAATCTGAAATAGGGCTGTAGACTCCAGGATATAAAGATTTCCAGGCTGACCTTGTTGTCTTCAACTGGATGGTGAAAACTAATGAGGTGAACCTGAGCTGGAGGACCCAAGTGTAGCTCAGCTGTGGAGAAGTTTGAGCTGAAAATGGATGTCCAGACTATCAGAGAAGGAAGGCAGCAGAGCAGTAGTGCGGAGGATCTGTAGGCAGACACAAGTGCTTGTCTTCATAGACAAACATCTTCATCTTGCTCATCTTTCCATCAGTGTCCTCACACCTGTTGCTTCTACTCAAAGAGATTAAGGCTTTCCCACATCTACCTAGAGTCTCATGCATTCTGTCTTAGTAAAGCAATAACTGACAGTAAGAAGAAATGTCTTCTTGATGTCTCAGAGTTTTAAGATGCAAAATGCAAGGTTTATAATAGTTCTGTTTGCCACATTATAGGCAAATACACTACAGTGGGAGTGCCTTTATACTGTTAAAACTTCTCACTCAGAAGCCTCAGAAGGAGGCTTGGCCTATTAAATATATTCAACTTCCAAAAAGAATCCAGGGTCAAGCAGGCATCACAATCCTAGWCTGAGCCCTTCTAATTACAAGTCATTGGGGGGAAAATGGCAAGTCATTTATTCCTTCTCCTTCCTCTTCCCAGTGCAGTTATGGGGAGCTGAAACCATTTGCGAGCTTGGTGTGTCAGTAGGGTCTCAGCAAATCTCACAACAGCCTCTGGGTGAGGGGTGCACAGTGACAGGAACTTTCCTGCTGTCCTTCATCCCTGGGATAACATCTATACTACCAAACAAGGGAGAGTCAGGGATCCCACACCCAGGGAATACAAACGGACTCATGTTTATACTGCTTAGGAAGAAGTTGGTAGAAGTGGTCCAAAAACAGGGACCAACAGTGGAGGTGATCTGTTTCCTGGGACATGAGCTCGTTCCGTGGCCACCTTGGGTTCAGCCATACTGGGCTGCTCTAGGGGCTGTGCTCACTATTAGCAAATTGTGTGGGCCAATTGAAGATTTGCAGAAAGAAAAGGTCCTGATATACCATCCTCTGTTCTACCACATTTTGCTGCTTAAATGGAGATTTACTCTAGTTTGAGCCTGTGAACAGAACACTCGCTAGTGATAGCAGCAGATCTTCCCTTCATCTCCAAAGAACTCAGCGCACCCTCTGGAACTAAAGCACATGGAGTATGATGTAGAATAAATGTATTTTCACCTGCAGCAAGCTTCTTTCCTTGTTATCCAAGTGATGGTCAGCAGTCTCAGGGCAGAGAAAGAGGAAATCTTGCCCTACCATAAACGTTGCTCCAGACATTAAACAAAATGCTCTATAAAAGTCCTTGGAAGATCTCTATCCATATAGTGTATGTCACACTGTGGCATTGAGTCTTTATTGTCTTCAGCAACCTTTGCTCGAGATTCAACATTCTGTTATTATTCGAGTGGATGTGTACTACTGATGGGTCTCATTTATGGATTTTCAAGTACACTTTAAAGGCCAAGCAAGTAATTTTAATCGGTTGTGTGGGGGTTTTGACAGCTGATAAGTACTGAATGTACAGCAACACCTGGAAAGCAGATTTGCTGTATTTACCATTGCATATTTGGATTGGGTGCAGGAACAGTGCTTTGTCCACGCTCATTTCACTTTCCATCATCAAGTTACTGGCGCTGATCAAACASTGTATCCACAGTAGAGCACTGTCAGTGCAGCACTTCAGATCTGAGTCACCCCTTGGACAGGGGCCCAGGACCTGTGTCTTACGGCTGCTGGTTAAGAGCAGTGGCTGCATCAGAGTGGTGATGTCCTTGGCTCAGAGCATTCCTGGCTACTTAATCCATACTGCTTTTTCCTAGGCTGCCAGGCTAGTAATCGTTTGGAAATTAGTCTGGTGTGGTCTTTCTGAAATTCTTGTGCGCAGATCAGTCATGCTGTGGTGGTGGAGAGCTGTCAGATCACAAGGTGACAACTGATTGTCCCCAATTACTGTCTGCAAAAAGCAAAGAAAATGAGAATATTTTGCCATTTCAGCAGTATCTGTCATGGACTGGGAGCAAGGCTCAAGCCCGGGTGGTGTGACATCAGCTTCTGTCATGTGAACTAAAGGGCTGACTGCAGTGCTTATGGGAGCAGCAGTACGCACAGGGATGAGCAGAAAGGCAGACCAGCCCCAGAATGAAACAGATGAGATTCCTCAGCTTAGGGAAAAGAGACAGTCAAATTGGATCTGATAGAAGCCCACAAAGTCGTCTATCATGTGTAAAAACGGAACTTGGGAGAATTGTGGGGCATGCAATGAAGTGGTTAGAGAGTCAGAGTAAATAGACATAGGTGCTGTTTTTGGTGGKTTTCCATTGCATTTTTGGAACACAGTGGGGTAGAATGGAAGAGACTTGATAAGTGATGAGATCTACTCATAGAAGACTAGTGATGCAATAGTCCAGCTCCAGCAGCTGGTGGGGGAAGGTCACAGGTCCCAGCTTGCTGCGAGTTGATGGGCGCACTCAGGGAAAAGCCACTGTTGGCACACACTGCCCTTGCACACTTGCCCGGTCGGAAACCCCAGGGGTTCTTCATCGACCCTACAGCCACAGCTGGGCTGCTCTTCAGTGTGGACAGCAGTCAGGGAACTCAGGGGCCACCAGGACACAATGTCGGTAAGGAAGTGTCGGTAAGGAAGGAGTTGGTTTTAGCCCTGGCACCACTTTCAGCTGGGATGCAGCTTTCACCATAGAAAAACCCCAGAGAGAACACCAGGATTTTGCAGCCTATTCCGACTGTATCCAGATCTGCCCAGTCATTTTTCATTTCCACAGCACAGCTTCTTAAGAAAATCTTGGAGGGTGGAGGTTTAGAACAATTTACAGTTTACAGAAATTCAGCTGTTTTGCTGTTTTCATGGGAACAAAGTCCATAGCACTGGTTTTATGGTACCACCTTGCTTTTATACTCCACACTTTGTTAAACATGATAATGAGCTCAGCTGTGTAGTGCACTTAGTGCTGTGCAGAAAATAAAAGTATTTCCTGCCCACATTTCAGAAGAGCTGCCGTGGTGGTAAAGGCTCTTTCAAGCTTAGGGCTGCTAGTCTAAACAGTGTGTACACTGGGCTGGTCTGTCAGAAAGCTCTGTATTGCAAATGTAAATTTATCTTCATAAGAATGACAAGCTCTGTTCAAAGCACAGCACTATATAAAGCAGTTCACCGAGGCAGTAGGCTTTATCACAATGCCCCCCCACCCCGGAACAGAGAAGAGTTTTGTATTACATTAATCAGCCTCTCAACCCTGAAGGTCACAATTATCTGGCCACTATTTTTCAGTATTAGTGATTTTAGTACATGATTAACTTTCATGTGTGCATCATTAAGATGAGGAATTGTTTTTGAAGTTTCAAATAGAGCAGCAGGTCTTAGCTGTACTATTTGCCATACTCGCTCAGCCACTCTTAAAAGGGATGATTTATAGAAAATCCAGCTGTGAGTTTTCGTTTCTTCAGGAGCAGGAGGCGGGACTAGAAACCAACCTAAAACCAAGCAGAGCATTGATCAGAGTAGAAATGATGCAGAGCACAGCTCCGCAGACAACAGCTAAGCATCGTGGAAGTATTAGCTGGCAGTGATAAGGAGGCGGAAGCAGAGYTCGGTGACAGAGGAGCCATCTGTCAGGAACTGGGAATCCGATTTCAAGGGAGCAGAAAATGAAGTAAAGAAGAAAGTGATTTTGGTTCAGAGGTACAGTAGAGCCCAAGGATATCTGTGGACAGTAAGTTTCTATACTGGAACTGGGATGTTTAATACAGCAGCTAATACTGTTTGAAAGGGCTTTTCAGCTTAGAAAACATATATAAGTAGCTTCTGTATAAAATAGCTTTTACTGAAAGTTTTTATTTATTTATAAGATRTAAATAAGCTTATCTGTTTGAGGTGATTTGTTTGAAAACTTGTAAACAAACTTCAAAACTGCTGGCATTCCTTACTTCAGAGGGTGTTTTTTTGTTTAATAAGGTCATCTCCTGTTGAGGATAAGATTTGTTCATAACCTTTCAGAAAAATATCTTAGAAAAAAAAAAAAGCCTGCTTTAGCCCCAGCTGCGAGGTGAAAAAGGGTAGGCAAGAATATTTTTTCTGGAAAGGGGAAAGGAGTTCCCACCCAAATAGATCTAAACTAACTGGAGCTACAGCGTATAAACACCCTGGAGCTAAATCCTACCCTCAGTTACAGTGATGTAAGTCAGGTTTAAGTCTACTGTGGTTAATAAAATTACTCCCGATTTAATTAAGGGTAGAATTTGGTTGCACATTTCTTAATAATGAAAAAGCCCCATGGTTCTTTCCAAAGTGGATTTTTTGTTAACAGATTTTTAAAGACTTGCTTGAAAATACATTAAAATTAATTGAAAACTCACACTGTGATGCATCTTTTGTCATATACTTGTATCCTTCTTTGATATTAGCACAAAAGCCAGCATGAGATATTGTAAGCAATCCTATTATTTCTTGTTAGCAGGTTCTCAGATAAGGTTTGCATTGCTCATAATTTCATGCTCGTTTCACTTCAGTGGTTTGTATTTGGGGTGATATGCTTTAATCCTAAAAAGGTTTGTGGAGCTCCAGCTCTGAGCGATAAGGCGATACTATCTGCAGCAGAAAAAGTGTCAAAGTTCTGTACAAGAACCCAGACTGATTGGGATTGAAACTGTTCTATTACAAAGTGTAAAAAATTACTCTTGTTGATGTGGTTTTAGTGTACGAGTTAGAAGCAGAAGCATTGGCTGCTGACTGAGGGGAAAAAAAAAAAAGAAACCAAGTGAAACCCACTCACTATTATGGCTCAATATGGATGACAAAACACTGTAGCATGTGTGGGAAAATGGCTGCAGTCCAACGTCTGGAACCATTTATCTTCTGGTAGAGTCTGGAAGATGACTGTTTTATGTATTTTACAGAAACCCCTGCTGATTGATCTCATTTACTTAGGAGGAGGGGTCACAGTGACTGATGGCAGGGACAACTGGCGCAAAAAATGGATTCGTTGCATTATCCTGTTCTGGTCGGGGTTATTGGCACCTTTTGAAGGGACCAGACCATGCTGGGTATGCCTTGCTGGTGCATTTGTTACTGCACACAGCCAGAAGTTTGCTGCTTCTTTATGGGTCTCAGCAAGCTGAGAGTTGCAGGTTGTGCTTCCACTGGAGCCAGGCTCATTTTGGAAATGATGATTTGCAGAGGTTTGAAGCGGGATGGACAGAAATGGGTACAGGTCTCTGTAACCTGCCAAAAGCTTGGTTGGTGGTGGGTGCTGTTATTGAAGAGGGGGGAAGACTTTGTGAAAGGTCTGGGAGGAAAGTCTGTTTTCAGTGTGTGGGGCTTGCAGAAATAGCTTGTTACTCTTTAGCACATGAGATTTGATACTGTTTGTTTCTGACGTTTGTTGCTAAAATAGCCACAATTCCTTGCATTTCGTTATTGTATGGAATGAAGAGCTTGCCAAGCACATCAGAAACAACAGGGATGTACTGTACATCAGTGTTATTCATTTATCTCTCTCTTAATTTTATGTGTGCTCTGCCTGCCTGTCTCTCAGGGTGTTTGCCTTCACATCAATTCGGCTCATGTCACTGCATGACAGTCACTTGTTATATACCAGGCATGTCTACAGGCATTTGCTTTCATGTTGCAGGGAAGGAGTGCCAAGATTTTCAGATGATGAAACAAAAGAGGGGGTGGGATATGTTTCCTAGTCAGTAAGTACACTGCTATTGTGTTGTTTGACAAAMATGGAAAGGAAAACGGATTTTTCAGTTGACAATACTACTTCATTTGGTACCCTTTAGGCTCTTCACAGGGTACTCTGCTAAAGGTTACAATGCCAAGTCCAATGCAGGATCACATAACAAATCTGGAGAAAGGGAAAATTATTGGGTGTTCCCCATCACATCCAGTTTCCCGGACATAACCACTTAGTACAGTCAGGACATTTTTTATTGACAGAGAGAGGAAGAGAGAAAGAAAAAGAAAGAAAGAAAGAAAGAAAGATAGAAAAAGAGAAAGAAAGAGACAAACAGAGAAAGCAAGCAAGCAAGAAAGAAAGAAAGAAAGAAAAAATCTTTTCATGTACCCTAACTGCTGAGGAAGTTTCCCACATTTACCAAGTATTTTTATGAGACCAGTAGGAGCAGTGAAGCACTGTACTTAAACAGTATCCCAAGAATAAGCTCAGCATGACCTCTCTCCTGGACAGCATCCTGTACTATTGCCATGCACTGTCATTCAGCCCACTCAGGCTCTTCAGTCTCACTGCTCCTCCATGCCATCTTGATGTGCATTTGTTTTCTGTCTCTGTGTGTCAAGGATGTGCTTATGGCTATCAGACATTTTGTTTTTACTCATGTTGACCCCTGATTTGGATTTGTAAGTTTACAGGAAATTAGATTAATTGTGACCTTTTCTATTTTCTTAATTTCCCTAATTTCCTTCACTTCTTTTCAGACACTATATAWTTTGGTTATCCTCCCACAGAGCAGCTCCTCATTGGCACCTGCTCAGAGGCATAGCTGCTTTTGCTCTTTAGTTTGAGCCTTTCCTGCTTTTCAGTAAATCTAACTCAAGTAGACAGTGGATTGTACCATGGGTTCCAGGGGAAGGTACCAGTTACCTTCCAAATCTAGTGGCCCAGTTACTTTTATAGCTCTATCTTTATCATGGGCTCCTTAATGGGGTCTGTCTTCCTTGAGAGAGAAAGCACTGGTAAACAGATCCAGTGTAAGTCCAGTGTCTCCCTTTAATCCTGAATTTGGGTTGGAAGGGAAAAGAGTGATCTAAGCTGATGCAACCTTGTTTTTTCATCCAATGGGATTGCATTCTAGTAAATTGAAGAATGTCTGAGGATTTTTAGCCCCTGATTGCGCCTCTTCTGTAAGGATTCGTAGAATGGTGTGGTCAGGCTCCAGCCATTTAGTCTGCTACCCACACAGTCCCTACAAGTTAGCTTTTAAATCTCTTAATTACATGGAATAGTTTTTCCTGTTACCACCACAAAAGTGCTTTACTGAGTGTGCTAGTTCTTACAAATAAAATACCTCAGACCATATCTTAGACATGTTGCATATTATTCCGTTTTTTAAACAAATGTTGCCCATTCGTGCTTTGTAATACAGCATGTGACAAGCATGGGGTGAATGGTAGAACTACACCTGCCTCTTGTTTTCTTATCAAATATTGATAAAAACAGTAAATTAGATTTAAAAAAAAAAAAAAAAAAAAAAAAATCTTGCTCAAGACATACGGCAGCAGCAGAGCTGTTATGTACTAAATGAGTTCAGAGTGGGAGCCAACCAAATGGGATGCATAAGTGATTTACTTACTCATTGATAACCCTAACCTAGAATCATGAGTGTTGCTGTTCCATAGAAGGATTACTTTATGTGACCCTTTAAAGCCTTCAGCATTAAATGGTATTAAGTTGACGGCTACTTGTTTAGTGCCTTCAGTGAAARATTATGCATAAATCAAGTAGGCTTTCCTTGTAATGTACTCATAATCCTCACAAGCAAAACTCCCACCCAAAACCAGTGATTAAATATGGTTTCTTGAACTCAGAAAGGTCACCTCATAAAAAAAATATGGAGGTATAATAATTCAAGCCACCCAGGCCAATTTTTTTTTTGGCTAGAACATTACTTTGATTAAGTCAGTGTAAGGTTGAAATAATAATAACGTTCTGATGTAAGCAGATAAACTACCGGGGAGCTATATTAAATTCAATTTACATCCACCAAGCATATCTAGAAGAACTAAGTTCACTTGCTGTTTGAAGAACATTTTGCACAGGGACAGACAGGATGGGCTGAGGTTGAGTCCTGAATGTTCTGAGTTTTATGTATTAAAATCAAGCCCTTAGCATTGTTTTTGTTCCTTAATTGTCTGTTTTGTTGATTTATTGATGCTTCTGAAGGCAAGCAGACTCAGTAAAACAGAATCATTCTGTGTCACATAAAATTTCCTCTTAAATCTGTGAGCATTATAGACAGAGRGAAAGGATTGATGGAGGGAACTTCTGGAGATGGAGGAGATGGTCTTCCACCTACAGGCAAAACCAACTTTAGATGTCCCTAAAAGATGGCATTGAGTTACTGAATTGCAAATGAATGGAAGGTCTTGTGAAATCACTAAATAGGACTGTTTTAGTTCTTGAAATCTACCAATGCACCTGCCAGTTTGGGCAGATGGTACCTGGGAACCAGCAATCCTGCCAAAGGGGTCTTCATGGAATGTTGCTGGGAGGAGTGGTGCTGAACTCACCTGTTCAGTGTGAAATGTCCCTTCCATTTGAGGCTGTCTGTCGGAAATAGCAGCACTGTTTGCTTTGGCACTTGGTATGCACGCTTTGAGCAGGGGTGAAAACCACAAATGGCAGCCCATTGCCAGCCAGGAGCACTGATGTGCCATTGAAAAGTCACGACTGGCTTCATTTCAGGGAAGTATTTGGAGCTTGTACCTACTTTCTGCTGCCAGTATCCCTGGAGCCCCCATTTCTGTGCCTAAACTCCAATTCCAAAAAGAACCCGTGTCTTCTTTTTCAGCACAGCAGAGCACAGCATTGAGGCATTGTGCCTTCTGCATCTCTCCTGTGTCTGTGCATCCCAGCTGGTACACCCGGAGCAGTGAATGGGCCCACATTTGTCACAGAAGAACAATTCAGTAGACTCATAGATGCACAGAATGGTCTGTCCACTAGATCAGGTTGCTCAARGCCTCACCCAACATGGCCTTGAGCATTCCCAGGGAGGGGGCATCCACAGTTTCTCTGGGCAGAAGATACAGAAGATTTGTTCAGGAGATGTTTACTTTGTCTCATCCCTCCACCAGTGGTCACACTAATTACCTGCATGAGCAGCTCTGTTGCATTAGTTTGGTTTGCGAGAACATGTATACAGATAACCAGAAGTGAATGTGGTAGATACAGGCAAAATGATGTGCACCTCTCTTGGGCTTCTGAGCCACTGAATTCAAAATGTAGATATATGGTAATATTTAGTGCTTACATAGTGCATTTAATCTCCTTAGGCCTGTAGGAACGTGTCTGATTTATACATCCAAATTAATAGAGGTAATGACACATAACAGCCAGTCTTTTCATCACTTAACCCAATGAGGAATGAGGACACTATTCTGTTTGGACTATAATTGCTTATACATACCTGCAAATACCATCCCATATTCTCAGTTCTTTGTAAAAACACCACGGGTTTGCCATTACAAGAATATTTCAGACAGCTGCATAATGAGTTAGCTTCATTTTTTAACTGAGTTGAAAATTAAGAGACTGACTCAGATCTCAGTGGGATATCTCCAAAGGGGTTTTTCAGTGAATTTAGATGCTGAATGAGCTAAACCAATTCATTTTTAAAAATTGTTTGAGAATCATCTTTCAGAAAAGTCTTTAAAGCCTGGTACTTAAAATGAGCATGCTTGCAGACCTCTAAGGCAGCAGTCAAACATCCTCATGCTTCATATTATTTATTTTTATTACATTTATATTGTCCACATAAAATTCCAGAGCAAATTCAATAGACAGCTATAGTTCTGCCTTGATTTCTCAGCCCTGGTTGCTATGGCATCCATGTTGGGAAAATATCTGCCAGCTCCAGGTGGCTGAGCATGCAGGTGGGTGAAACATGAGCAGTAATTTAGGGAGCCATGAGGTGGTGTCCTGTGACCAGAAGGTATTGTCCAYGGTTTTTTGCAAAAAGGGACAAGGAATTGTGAACATTGCTGGGAAACCTGGGCTTTATTTAGCTACAGTGAAAGAAACAGCCTGTACCAGCAGCCTGCACATATACTGAGAGGTTCTAGTAGTAAGCTATGAAATAATTTAATGATCTGTTCAAATTAAATGCAAAATCAGAGATTAGAGGGGGCTGGCTGGTATCACCTATAGTCATGATCAGTAACATCCCGCTCTCTGATTTGTTCCGCTATGCTCGGTGGGATTGTAATAGTTGTTGAACAAAGCAGCAGAACTGAGCTTTCAGGTGAAAAACACATACAATGAGTAAGGCCTGTGAAAAAAAAATCCTTTCTTATTTATCTTTGTACTCAGAGCTTATCCCTTGAAGTCTGCTTAATTTAATACAAGTAGGAGATACACATTCTATTCTTTTCAGTCTAAACTATGTTCAGGATCAATACTCAAATGCTCCAATAGAGTTTTTCCTCCCATACAGTTGTCACTGCTTTAAATCACTTTTATAGGAAGAATAAATTTTCACTGAAAGCAGTTTTTTCACAACATTTCTTTTCCAGTTTAAGAAAAAGAACAAGAACAAAGACTATCAAACAAAATGCAACATGTCTAAAATCTCATAAAAGCTCTTATGCAAGAATCTATCAAGCCTGGGAAAATATGTGTTCTTTTGTAAAAACATATTTTTCCTTGAGGTCATTGCTAGATTACAAAAGTTCACATAACATATTGGTATGTGTATGTGTTTATGTAAGACAGACCTCTGTATTTCACATTTTGATGTCAGTGTTGCCTTGACAACTGTATTTTATTGATTAGTAGAATATATGTAATTTGGTTCAGAGCTGCATCATCCTACAATCTCATTTTTTTTATGACAAGATGTTTCTTTTTMTTATTCTCTGAGTAAAATTATTTTTCTGATATGAGGAATAACATTCTTTTGATCCTTTTGGGGGTGTTTCTGTAGCTGTACACAAAACCCAATAGAGCTTGGCAAATGCATGCTGATAAAGTCATTAAATACATTTCTACTGATACATGCATTTCTTATTCAAATTCTTTTGCTGCATATATTAACCTGATRTCTAATCTATATCTTAACTGGTAACCAACTGGAGACTCTGTCCATGCAGTTTCAGTTATCACATACCTTCTGGGTGCTTTTCCTCCAGAGATCCAAAGTTCCAAATAGTAACACTTCTCAGGATCTCTCTGAGCTAAATATTATTATAGAATTTATTTGACACTTAGATAAGCTGTGATATGAAAAAATTCCCCCAAAGAGTAAACTGTACTGAGACTAGCTCCTGAAACTGAACTSTCACGCTTTTATTCTACCCATTTGGGGCTTGTCAGATCTATGGGTTAGTTCCTGACAGAGTACTGTATCATTTAGGAAACCAATTGTCCCATTGCCAGTCCTATTTCTGTTAGTGCTGGTCAGATTTATGAGAAGTTTTGTTCCTGACCTGAAGAGCTTTCATTTTCACATAAACTGAGCAGGGAAGAAGATGGAAGGGGTAGGCAGGATGTGTGTCTTGGCTCAGGTGGTGCCATGGCCTGATTATGTGCACAGCTGGAGGATCTGCATAGTTAGGTTTACTAAATCTCCTCCTGCTTTAGTTTTGCCCCTTCCCCCTGTGTTTATTTGTCTCATGGTTTATGAGTGTTACACGAACCATGAGCAGTTAGATTGTGCAGCTTCCCATATGAAATCAGACAGGGGAGCAATGAGAAAAAAATAGAGAGGCCAAGGAGAAGGAGTACAAATAATGGATGGGAAAGTAATGAAGTTCAGCCAGATGTTGATGTAAAAGCTGTCTTTTTTTTTTTATGTAGGACTGAAAGCGTAGACAYCCCTACAGTCCTAATGTTAACAATTTACCATTTATACCAGTGATTGTGTTTATATGTCATACAGAAGGTAAATGATGGGAATGGGTTGTCAACACACATAGGAAAACAAGTCTGAAAATCTTCAGCACTTTCTTTAAGTATAGTAGTTCCTGACAATGAAATATCCCGTTTGTTGTTATCTAAATATTTACCTTCCATAAAATTACAAGTCCACAGTCAGAGAAAACCCACACTCCTTTGTTCTCTGTCATAAAGATTAAATTACGTTCTACTTCTGAAGAAGTGTTTGGTTCCTGGGTCTGTCCTGTTGTATTTTTCTGGATAATTTTGAAAAAAAATAAAGCTAAATGAGTCTGCCATTGATGGCAAGCAGGGACAAAGGCACTGTTGCTAGATTGTGATTTTGGAGGCTGTTTACCATGCTCAGTCAGAGACCGTAATGGGAAATAATGCTGTTAATCTTGTGGTCTTCCACGTCTTCCTAGCAACAAAGCTCCACCTAACACAGAGCCTCATTTTCTCTCAAGGATCCTGCAGTCTTACATGGATTTTCTGGGCCACTCTTTGGCAGCAACAACACTAATTTAYTCCAGATGAAAGTCAGGCCCACTATAATCAGCAATACCGCAGTATGTGTCTGAAAAATCAAGAAATAGTGGCATTTGCTAGAGAGGCTGTGTGTCTTGTGGAGAACCTGGTTCATTTGATTCAAGCTTTAGGTACCTGGGGTAAAGCAGATGGTCTGGTCAGTTTGTCATAAATACTCAAATTCCTTGTGCAGTCTAAGGAGAGCAGCAGTTGCTTACTGAAGATCTTAGGAGGGAGAGCTGTTCCCCCTCTCCATCCGTCCATCCATCCACCCACCCAAGGATGATTCAGTCTGCCTCATTCAAGTAAATACCTCTTCCACTGGGATTATAGAAGAGCAATAGGAAATAAATGCTGGTAGCTCCATGCAATTGGGTTTTACTCATTTGAAGATGGATGTGATTTATCTTCCTCTTGCATAATAGCCCAAGAATTAGAGCACTTCCCCGCCCCCCCCTTCCCCCGAGAGAGGCAGTCCTGGGCTCTACTTGTTCTGAGTGGGTTGATCTCACATTTCCTACATTTAATTCAGAGGAACTAAATTTCTCCCTTCGTAGGATGACCACCTGTAAGTCTCCATGCTTTTGGTTTTTATCCTTTCCTTTTCTGCCTGTCTGTGAGGACTGTAAGCTCTGTAAGGTGCTAGCTAGTTTKTCATTGAACATTTGAGCAGCACCGACTGTTGCAAGGTTCTGGTTTTGGCTGAGTTTTGCAATGGAATATGAATAATGGCAGCAGTTGTGCAAATTTGTCTCTTCGCACCACAAAAAGTGCTGAGTAAAAGCTTTGTTCTTGTGAAYGCATTATATATTTTTGACTGGTATTGATAGAAGTTGGGCTTTGTACAGCCTTTCATTGTGAAATGGTTCATGAAACAGAGGATGGGTCTGTGGGGATGTTGGATTTGATGTGTTTTAAGGGAATTGCTCAGTGGTTTGATATGGCCATGATTATGTCCTCATTTTTGGTTGTCTCATCTAGAGACATTCATGCTGGAGCTTGATAGATCTGTAGCACTGGTAAATATGATACTCCAAGGGCTTTTCTTGCACATTACTCTTTTAGCAGATTTTTTGACCTAGGCAAGTATGTATTTCAGGGCTGGGGTAGGCTGCAGAGCTCCTATTCAGTGACACAGCCCCTCAGGATCTTTCTCTCTTCAAGTTTCTAAAGCAGAAGGTGGTGGGAGGGAGGGACAGACAGGACTAAGAGCGGTGTTAGGACATTGTGTTGTGGGGACATGATGTGGTCACTCCTGCAGCACTGGCGAAGAATGCAGCAGTGATGTGTTCCTCGCATGAGTCATCCTGGAGCTGCCAAAAGTTGGAGCAGCCCATTGCTCAGTGATGACGAGTTGTTGACCTTTATTTCCATCTTAGGGATTATTGTAAAATTGAGCTTAATTAATTTCTGCTTTCTGAGCACTGACATCAGTGCAGCCTTGTTTCCTACAAATTTGGATTCCTTTCCCCCACCTCACTGAAAATGAGAACTTCCCCTCTTCTGTCATTCCCCAGACTCTCTCCCATCCCTTAAATATTTGTAAGAGAAGTGGTACAGAAGCTGATGCTGATGCAGAGTGTCGTGTACTCTGCAGCCAGCTGTCTGCTGCCTCTCAACATGCACAGTGGGTCACCCTACAAATGCCTTTCCCTTACTGGAAAGCTAATTTGTGCACTTCCTTCTCCTCAGCAACAGCTTTTCTAAAAYGTAGTATCTTTAAGACACGGCTCCTCCTGTCAAATTCAACTGAAACTGGCCAATGGATTCTGAAATTGTTTTGGGGGGCGGGAGGATGTTCCAGAGAGACAGATGGTAGGAATATTATTTCTTTAGGAAAGAGCTGTACAAATGTACTGTCACACATGCAGAAATTAAAAGCATTTTGAAGAAATTAGTAGGTGAAGCTCTGTGAGTTGTGTTGGAAGACATAAAAGAAACACATTTTTAGGTTTGCTGTAAGTTTCTTTAAATTATTACAGTGAAAAATGCTTAAGCAATTCAACAACTGAATCCATCATAAGGAAAAKTTGGGACTTACCCTGCAAGTTCATCCCTAATGTGTTCCAGCCCAGCCAGTGATGAATTTGGTCTGAACTTACCGAGCATAGTAAACAGTTACTCAGCTCATGGATGGTTAACATCATATCAGTGCATTGCACCTGTGAAGTGACACAGTTGTTTCGGTCATCTCCTACTTTGCCGCCTTCAAAAGTACTATTAACTATTAAAAGTACTATTAATTCTATGTGCCACGTTATTAAATTACATTGAAGAGTTAAAGTAAGATTTGGAAGCCAGGAGTCTGCCTTTTAGAAAAAGATTCTGGCAATGGTTAGGACTTAAGATTTTAGGAGAAACATAGATCAGAAACTAAAACTGTTTCTAACTTGTGCTGTCCCTAATGAGAAGTCCCTGCAAGTGTTGTGAAAGCATGCACCTCTGATGTGCACAACAGCTCAGCTTGGAGTCAAGGTGGTTGCACAGTACTGTGTACTATTTTTTCTTGGTGGCTAGAGCAGGTTTTTCCAGTAGAAAATTATTTGAGAAGGTGTCTGGCAGAATGAGTCTAACTAACTTTACAAATTTCGTATATTTATGGATAAAACAATTACTAAATAAATATTAAATAAATACTACAGTAATAAATAATAAATAATACAGTAAACCTGTATGTTCTATTTCAGTTAGGSATCTTCCATCTTAACATTCCTGGGGTCTCATTTGTGATGCTGTCATTTCCCTTCTTTTTTATCTCCTGATAGCAATATTTGCCTTAGGGGTATGGTATTATTATGATAAAAATGAGCTGGTGCTGCAGGTCTCATAGCTAATTGCTGTCCTTCAAGCAGCACTATTGGCATACAGCTCTGAAAGGCTTCTTTGGAAGGGGCTTTACACTTACCACAGATACTAATGCCCTGATGTCTTCCAAAATTATGGAGGAGAGCATTTTGCCCTTTTTGTTTCAAGGCATCATAAAGTCTTGGGCACTTTTGAGGCCAATTTCCAGATGTGGTTAAAAATTAATGACACAGAACAATTGTGATCCCCCTGACAGACACTTGAGTAACAGTTTTTCCTAAGACTGCTTTTCTAAATCATTCTTTTTGCATCTGTATTTTTCTCTTCTCAGACCACAATGACTTCATCCTTATCATTAAAAATGGAAAACAGTGGCAGAGAACATTTGGGATTTTTTTTCATGTAATTCCCTGCAAATTCTGGTTGGATTTTGTTCAACACACATATGATGAGTTATCAAGACAGACTATGAACTGAAATGTGAAACTCAGTATTAAGTGAAAAAGAAGATTTGCTGCTGTTTAGTGGTACAGGAGGTGCCTTTGGTAAAGCTCAGACTCAGTGYGTGCAATTTGAAACATTTTCAAAAAAAATACCAGGTTTTTGGGATAGGCCTGCACTGCTTTGCTTCAAAGCCTGTCTGTATTGATGAGAGATTAAATATCATCTTTTCTGTGTTCTATTACCTCCACCTTCAAATATTCTAAAGGAAAGGAAGTAGAAAAGAGCAGGTGGTGAGGAGGAGCRCGGTCTCTGCATTGATGCTTTAGAAGGTTGTTGGGGAGTGTTAGTTCTCAGACCCTGAGATTAAAGAGAAACAATAACTTGACAACAAGATAATACTAATTAATGCTTTTTTACTATTTTATGTGTGCTGAGGATTGCAGCCACCAGCTAATTGCAGAGACAGATTTTGTTCTTCAAATTCTGTCAACCTTTTCAAACAGTTATAAATAAGCAAGTATATATTTGACTGAATCTCTTTCTTTGCAGAAGCAGACAAAAGCAGTTGTTATTTGTGAACTGCTCAAAAGGTTTTGAATACAAAAGATTTTAGGGGCTAAATTGAAACTTCATTTTAATTATATTTTAATTAAACAGCAATGTACTCTTTGGTTATCTATTAGTAGTGAGAGTGTCTGGTGTTTGACAAAAATATTCACTGTGAAATGGAGAGGCATTTATCATTAAGATTATAATTTAAGGATTTTTTTTAATTTGGAAGAACATAATCCTGGGTCGTCAGACACATTTTTGTTCCTTGTGCCCTGTGCAGAATAACCATGGGCTATCTAGAAGACTGGTATTTGCCTGACACAAATATTGCTCCCTTGAGAGTGGACTTTCACAATAATCCATCACACTACCATGACATAAGTACTCACAGTCACTCAAGTCATTGCAGTTACGTAGTTCCCYCCAACAGGATACTGTTAAATAAACAGTGTTATTTGAGGAACTGGCAATTCCCTCTTCCATGCTTCACTCAAAGTATGTTCTTAGCTTTTCATTCACTGGTATTTTTGTTTTCCTGGAATCCGATTTTCTGCCTTGTGAAACTCACAGTTGCGCAGACCTCAGATCTAAACAAATCTGTGATAGTTTGGAGAGGTCTGCCCTTTTGTATTCTTCAGAAGAAGTGAAGGTTAACCCTATCAGGGCACTGCAGCTGAGATTATCATCCAATACTCCTTACACATCATGGAAAGCAGCACTGCATGAAATGGGACCATTTCTGTGAGCAGGATGCAAGWGGTGCTGAGATGCCAGCGTGGCAGGAATATAAGATACTGTTTGCAAGAAAAGAAGTTTATGGGGTTTCGGCTGAATAGGTACAGGTGTGGCAATCCAGAGGTAGTTAAATGCAAGGTCTGGAAAAGTAAGCACTGCATTCCAGCCACACACTGCTCAAGTTAATGTCCCCGCCTGAGAACAGAGCTGGAACTGTATCATCAAAACATCGGCTTCAGCAAGGAGTTGTAAATTGCCACCTAGTCGGTTTGAGACCAAAGCAACCTGTTTAGTCAGGGGCATCTCAGGACTTGTCCTGAATTCAGGATTCCTCTAAGGAAGAGCAAATATTAGTCCTGCTGGATTTGACAGAGAGTGGATTAGATGAACTTTCACTCTACACTTTGGCCTTATTTTCTATGGTTTATTTCAGCTTCTTAGATGAAGTCTTTTTCAAGATAAAAATGAACATCGCTATCCTTGGGAGAAGAAAAAGGCAACTGTTTTTTGTTTTTTTTTTTTAAATCTGGTCGTTTTACAGGATGTGGCAGCAGTCGTTATCAGTCCCAGTACATGAGTCAGATGGTGGTATTATCAAGTTATTCCTTACTCTGTGTTTGCATAAGATCCGCTGAAGAAAATGTGACTGCCTTCATAGGCCGTGGAGTTCAACATTTTCCTAAATTCAGTGACAGAGCACGTGAAGGAATGAAACAGAGATTCACTAAAGTATCCTGAGCATTAGTGGGATAGCTGTGAAAACCAAGGCAGTAAAAAAATGCAGTTGGAGAGCCAGAAAGAAAGATACTTGTGAAAATAAAAGGGAAAAGGGACTCAGAAGCAAGGAATTCTCTATTTTGTTATAAATACAGGAGAGATGAAGGATGTGTGGTTCTTTTTCAGATCTGCTTCCTACATAAATAGTACAATGCATGCCTTATGGCACAATCCAGCAAAGCAAGGAAGGAAATAAATGTTAGACATTTATTTAGGTGCAGTGATTTTGAAGAAAAAAATCTGTTCAAAATCTTGATTAGGAAAACAACCTTATTCCTTAAAATAGTGTGAAACTATACAGTTGGACCCCTTACAGCAGGAGTTTAAATTTATCTTTTCTTCAGAACAAAATTACTTTACATGTATCATTTGATTGCGATCTAGGTTACAGAACATAACTGCTGTAAAAATATAGCATTACTGGAATTTTCCAAGTTCAAAAATAATTTAGTGTCCAAATACTTATTTTATCTGATTTGTGGCTTCACTGCCATGTCTAATTCAGTACTGCCAAATACAATTTTCTTAACTGTGATGTGTATGCATTCTTTTTAAGGTATTTGGAATGATGTGTAACATTTAAATTAAGCAGAAGTTTCCTTCTAAAAATATTCAGCTATATTTATATTTTTAAGTGCAATTTCATGTTTTACATTTTGAAAGTGCAACTTCATTTCTTACAGTATCAATGCTCCAACATACTGCTGTGACATGCTTAACGAAATCAAGGACCCAGTACATGCAAAAAACATGTAGTCAAATTCTACAAGGGCAGCTTTTGTTCTAATATTGTTGTAAAAGTATGTTCCTGTACTTCAGTAAATTACCAGTTCCATTCGATGAATATCTCTCAGGAAAGGAATCAGAAAAAAAAAAGAAAGAGTGTATTTGCCCTCCAGCTTCCTATATATGAGCGTGTTCCTGACACCCATGTAGAAATGTGTAATTGAAATAACATCCSCATAAATTCAATTTAGTAAGGCTGCATTAGGTGGTGCCACTGAATGTGASGACACTTAAACAGTAAACAGCAATGCATGTCTAAGCATTGATCAGCTAATGCTGATGTCAGAAAAATTAAATAGATCATTATGTCCTTTTGTTCTTTCTCTTTATTTAGTGTAATATACCGTTGCTTTCTAAATCTCCTCAAGGTCTTTAATAAAGAAAGATTTCTTTACTTAATTTCAACAGCTGTGTAATTGGGGTGCTAAATCATCCTTAGGGATGTAATCAAAATGATTCTATTATATAACAAATTTCTGTGTTTCCTACTTGGTTTAGAGCAGAAGAAACAGATTTAGGCAATTGCAGTCTGTTGCATTGCCTTAGAAGTCAAGCATTGATCATTATAATACAATAGTTATGAGACCGAAGATCTCCAGGTCTCCTGTAAATAAATCTAATTCAAAATTCAGAATAACCATAGTGATATATAACAACATTGTAGGAAAATCTGATCCACCAAGAAAATTTAACAGAATTACAGAATTCGGTTTTCCAGATTCAAATCACAAACCAGCATCAGAATCTGAAAAAAACCCAACTGTGTTTGATACCAAATCATGACTTTAGCTACACAAAATGCACCAAATAACTGCCTGAACTCTAGAGTCTTTATAAAAAGTCACAGAATCTATGCACCAACGCTTTCCATGCTTAACAGGAAGGTGATAGTGACTGTGAAACTGTGGCTTTGTTCAGCTGCCCCATGCAGAGATGGTATGAAGGAGGGAAACCCCTGACTGGGATCTCACCACCTCTTGCCCTTCCCTGACTGCTGATCAGTCTCTTGGCCTTAACCCCACAGGGATCAGTTGACATATATATTCTGAGTCTAAGTATTTCTGCTTGAAGGCAGTGAAGTTTCCTTTATCCTAGGAAACTCTGAGGAAAGGGCAGAGCTCCCAAAACCTGTGTGGTTTCAGCCTTTGGTCAAATGCTATGGTAATCAATTGAATCAGATTTCTGGATTTATTCTGAGAAGAAACAGCAGTAGGGCAGAACTCCAACCTAAAATCATAAGCTAAGCAGGAGGAATTTCAGCTGATCCTTTGGAGTTGTGCCGAACCACTAATACAAGTGCTCAATGCATGGTAAAGTTCCTGTAGTGGCACTGTGCAAAAGAGCAGCTCAGCTTAGGAGTGGTGTGGAGAGTGACATGGAAATTCAGCCAGGCCAAGTGGCCTTTGGACACTGCAGCATCCTCCTGGAAATGACCTGCCCATGCTCTCTGAGAACATTTTTCCTGCAAACAGGCTATATGCTAATTTCTTGATACACCCTCAATTTCCACTGTATAATAGCACTCATGACCTTGACAGAAAGCATTTCCTAGGGATTAATAACCATTTGAGACTTAATGACCTGGGCGTATGCCTCAGGCCATCAACTCCTTCAAGCTGCTCATTACATCCATTGTCTACTTCAATCACTCCTGCTTAAACATTTGCTCAGTGTCACCTAATAACAGTATTTCCTCTTCAGAGGCCCTGGAAATGTGTTTGTCCTTAAGTCTTTTGGGAAAAGAACTCATCATTAATTTTTTAGGTGACTGCGTGTTACAAGTCAGAGCATTTATTCAGGCTGTCACTGAATAAATGTCACAGCTTTTGGTGTGAGGATCTCAGTAAAAATGAGACAGTGAAACTCATAAATTGCACCTTGAAATATAAACTATTTGTTCTAGTTGCTTACAATCTCATAATATAAATCACGAGCCGGTAGCCTCTCCCATCCAAACACTGGTGGCTCAGCCAGTGGTAACTTAGTTGAGAGGTTATTTCAGACATGCGACCACTTCCTAGCAAAGACTGGCTTCATACTAGCTCTAAAAGAAACCCCAAATTCAGATCTGTGCAGAAGAAACAATATAGAACAGAGCTGTGTTTTGGAGGAGAAATGTTCCAACAGGCCAATTTCTTACCAATGAAGTCGTAAGTCAAAGATGGTGTATTGTCCCATGTTATGGTACATACTTGTGAAGAGTGAACTTCTTTTTCTGATGAAATTTTTTCATTTGAGGTAACATTCTTCCCACATTTAGATGGCACCAGGCACAATTGGATCTTAGTTAAATCTGCTGTAGTGGTGTTACATCGTGTWCCCTGTTTATGTGTGTAAGAGTGTGGTGCAGCATGACAAATAGGCATGGCACAAACAAATTACTATTACAAGTTTCTTCCCAGAGTTTCTGACCTGAGAGAGAAGAAAGTGCTTGGGGATGAAGGTAATCAACAACAGTTGGAGGAAGCCGATACAGCAAGCATGGTGCAGAGTGATGTGTCTACAAATAAGTTATATTGTCTTCACATCAATTACAAGAATCCTCTGGTGAGGCTTTGCCAGGATTGTGTTCTCACATTAGTCTCTGTTGTGCGCTGAGCAATCAGTTCTAGGGAGTGTCTAGGGAGAACTAGGAACAGGGCTCTTAGGGAGCTGCACAGTGCAGATGCCCACCCATCTGTCTGGGAAGACCTGCCTTCCACTCAACTTTAACTTGGAACCAGCCCCATGCTTTAAGCTAACATCTCTGTCCAGAGGCAGCCCACATTTTTAGGGCAAGAAAAGCATTTTGCTGGCAAATTCTAAAACTTAAAGGTGTTGGGAGTTGTTTATAAGCTTGAGATACTTGATGTTACAAAACACTTAATGAAACCTGGATASCGAGAATTGTAATACTGACTCTAGGGGGAGAATCTTGGTAATCAGGGTTTAATTCTGGTGAGATATACATGTAATGCATGGAAACCAGGAAGTGAATTGTTCCTCAGCAACGTATTGTGGTTATTAGGGGGTGAACAACATAAGTACTTACTGGGTTGTTTATGTTTCAGATTAGCAGATTTTGAGGTCAGGTAGCTAATTCCATGATAGGCTTTTTGTGGGAAATACATGCTGTTTGTGGTAAATACTGAGCACCTACACAGGAATGTTCCTACATAAATCTCAAATCCCATCGCAAACATGGATACAGATCACTATGCCATCACTGCAAATGGTGAATATCAGGTGAAAATAAGAAAATTAGGGACATAATTCACACAGCACATCAAAGGGATGTGCCCCAAAGATAAATATCTTTAGCTTTATATGCCTCTTCCTCCCAAATTCTCTCTATGGTCCATTGAGAAGAATGACCTCTTCCTGTGCACAAGCCATTTTACCTCTTAAAGATAAGAGTATTTTTTAAAAAGTACCTCCTTCTCTCCCTAGCCTTCAGCAGCACCTAGGATTAATAGTTCCAATGCAGTTGCAGAGAGGTGAGATGATTCCTATTCTCTATATCCAAAAGTCGCCATGAATGTTGATAAATATTCTGCATGAATGATGGAATGTCTGCTGTGAAGGCAGGTTATCTGGATATTTAACTTCTGATATGGCCTGTTGAAGGCTGTTTTATAAAACCAACTCCTTTGCTGAGACCTTTACAGTTGTGTGGAACATGCTGGTGTGCCACTGACCCAGCTCGACTTCTTCTGGCTGCTGTTGGTTTGAAACAAGCATGCTGCATCATTCCCATGTAGATTTTAGGTGTAGGAATACAGCTCTGGTTGGAATTTCCTCTCTAAAGTCTACTGAGAATTCAAATGAGAGCCAGATGAGGTTTTTTTTCCTGTTCATTTAGAAGAAAAATGCAAAACATCATGAGAAACTTTAAAACTCCAACACTCCCTGAGACTCCTCACCACAATAACGTTTTCCTGAAAAAGTTCTTTCCAGTGGGATTTGAGCTTGCAGGTGATAAGCGCTCATTATGTTTTTCTACCCTAGATGAGGAAAGGCCAGATTGGTAAACAATGAATTAAGAAAATTCTTTCAAACACATTCAACAAATAGTAACTTTGCAATCTCAGTTTTGAGCCTGCTTTTAGCAACCTCGATTTGGCTTTGGCTTGGAGTTACAGAAAGATTAATGAAAGCCCCTGCTCTGTTCCCAAAATCAGAGCCAGCCAAGGGAGCATCACAATTATAATATTCACTTTTTCACAGTATTGCCTTCCCTGCACATTCTCCAGTGCGGGTAAAGCAGGGGAGTCCAGGCTGATTTTTCTGGGTTATTGTTTGTCCTTAAAGATGAAGCTGTACCAGAAAATATGGATCTGTAATTTTCAGCATACCAATGTGATTCCTTAGCAATAAGTAAGCTTTCAGAGCATAATGCAATGGCCACAGAGTACTGTAGGTCTTGGGTCTCTAACTACCCTCTTTTGACAGGGTAAAAAACCACTGCWAAATGCAAAGCATCGGGCAAAACATTTTGAGAAACTTTGAAACTCCAACACACCCTGCAAAATATAGCCCATCTCATAAATCAAAATAATTTTATCATGTCTTCAGTTTTAACCAGTGGTTTCAGAGCGACATGTGGGCTCCAAGGTGGTTATTTGAAATCTTTAACTGCCATTTTACTGAGATGTCATTGTCAGTTTTAGCCTTCTCCTTTCAAAAATTGAGCCAGGCATTTTCTATGGAGAAGTCTGTAGGAGAGACCATCTTTTGTAGGCAACTGCCTGCTTTCTGCTTCTGTTTCTGTCTGGAGAATAACTAATCTCATCATACTTCTGGTATATCTGAGGCTAGACCCTGCAAAAATCTGAAAGTGAGATAAACCATCAAAAAATGTCAGATTCTTAAATGTGCAGGCCAAGGTCAAGTCTAGAAAAAGAATATACTTGGAAAATAAAGTTTCCTTCAAAGCGTAAACAACCAGTTTTCAATCTTTGTGTTTATCTGCATATCTGTATGTCATTATTGTAGCTCTGGAGAGCCAGAAACATCTCATGTCCTCAGCACATACTTTCATTCTGCTGGCCTTGAGGGGACATAAACCCAGAGCAGCCGCTGAATCCTTTTCTTCATGGAGTACATCTGGAGATGGGGAAGAGCCCCACGGTGATCCCAGTGGCAGCATAATGGCAGCTGGCAGGATCTTCCTGCTGAAGCAGGTCTGAGKGGCTCTGTGCCTCGGGGGACAGCTCCCACCTTGCGCTGAAGGTGACATCCAAAGGAGGGAGGTGTCCTCACACACTTCTGGGCAAGGGCAGCTGTTATTGTTCAGTGATTTCTCAAAGACCAAATGGAAATTTGGTCAAAACAAATTGAACCGCAGGCCCCAAGATTTTGAATCACAGCTATCTCTCATCTCTTCTTTAAACAGGGTGTTTTAATGCTTTGCAGAACTACAGTGTGAGGCATGCTGCCTTCCATCTCCTTAATCCTCTGTAAATTTCTTTCTAACAGCTGCTGCCAAAATACAGTATGGCACTCGTACAGCACATGCCTCTTCAGTGATGAGCACAAAGCAGCTTCTGTTCAGAGCGAATATGTTGCAAGCCCATGAGTAACACGTTGTGAGTGTTGAAGAATATGAAACATACTCTGAAACTGAGCAAGCCATAAACAGTTCATTTTCCAGAAATAGTTGCACTACCTCTGTCATTCTGCTTGGCAAGTGTGTGTGCACAGGCTTGGTGCATCCACATTGAACAGGCACCAAATGTTATACCCATGGTGTGCCAGCCACGCTGCAGAGTTCGGGGGAAATATGTCAAGTATGCACTTCAACACTCTTCTCAGTTTTTATAAAAACCCACAGTCTCTATTTTTTTATTTTTACTTTACTAGCCTCTCTCTTGGACTAAATGGATCTTAAATTATGGAATGGACTTATATTCATTGATCTCCTGGTGAGTTCTCTCTAACTGATGCAGAATCAGGTCATGGCTTAAGGCAACTTCTAACTCTAACTGGGTAATATCTGCTGGAAAGGCAAGTGGTTTGTGCCTATCTGTGGGCAGATGATACTGTGAAACAAGTAAATTTGGAGATCAGCCAACGGCTGAACTAAATCTTTTGTAACACTAAAAAAAAATTCCTACCAGTTTAAGAGGCCACCTGTTTGTTTAAGTGGTAAAAGAAGAACAGCTCATTCAAGCTAACTATGTGGCCCTCACGGATGTGGAGTATATTTTGAGCAGAATACACACTTCAGCATATGTAGTCTCTCTATTTTGCTTCCTAAGGAGCAAAGAATATTTTTTCCATTTTTAAACTGAAGTGTAAGTGTTAAGTGATGTGTCTCATTTCCCACTGAAAGTCTAGCTGAGCAAAGGATTAGTCATTTACTTTCCAAATATCTAGCTGCTAACACTGTCTGGAGACCAAACCATCTTTGCCCACAGTCAGGCCAGTAATGTCTCAGACAAGTGGGAATTTGCTCTCCAGCAGTCAGAGCAAAGGGACTCCATCCATGAGATGGCAACTGAAACTGTCCAACWGATTTCCCATCAGCTATGGGAAATAGCTGAAATTCATCCAGCAAGTTAAAAAGTGACAGGGTCTGTATTCACCGCCTTTTGCAGAGCCAGCCTTTCTGTATTCCGTCCTGTTATCCAGCAAGAGACATTGACAGGAAAATAGGAGGCTCGTGCTTCTTCGGTAGTTTTGGTGTCTCCTGTCAGGTACCCCACATATCCTCTCTCTGGCACTGGCAGGGAGCAGCACTGGTAGGTCTCCAGCTTTCCTGTTGTCTTCTTTCAGGGTAATACACGACACATAGTTGAAGGTCAGAGTCCAGCTTTATAGAGTGATAACTGCAAACATCTAACTTATCTAAGCTCTTTCATGCTATTTGAAATAGGAGCAATTGATGTTGTTCCTGCTTGTAGCTAAAAATAACAGGGGGRAAGTGTGTTGTTAGTCCTGGGTGGTGTGCTAATTAGTTCTTTGTGAACTCTGTTTTATTGCTGCCAATGATTATTTTCAAGTAATTACAGGGTTCCTATGAATCTGGCTCCCATTTTCTCTCCTGTGTAACAAGGGTAAGGAAATGAGCAGTGTCAGTACTAGGGATACGCAGTTATACTTCTCCCACAGCAGAATTTTGTGTTATAGGAAATAGTTATTTTGTACAATGGCTTTAATAGATTGAAACAGAGCTAGGTGAGCTGCAGAATGGAAAATCAGTATTTTCATTACATTAAAAGTCAGGTCTCTACTTGGAGGAGCACATAAAACCCTCATGGCCTTTTATTTAAAAATGTATGGAAAGGAAGCTAGAAGCTTCAGCCTAAAGGCTAAAAATAGTAACTATACCAACATAGCCAAGTTGTCTGTTCCTTCCCTCCTCCAGTGTGAATGAATAAATGTTTATGTGCAGCTATCATGTAAGAACTGCTTTGGCCTGTTTTCTGTGTGTTGCTCTGTAGCCATATGGACTTCAGCTTTCATTGTAAAGGGGAATGAACAAACAAATCTAATGATTTGTGTGAAGAAAAATCATGGAAGTTGGTTAGTTCACAATCCAAAACATTTCATTGGTAAAATTGTTGGCTCTGTATTATCCCTTTGGGTTTTCAGAAAACATCTAGATGTGTATGTGCCGCAGCGGGAAGGATGCGAGCACTCAATATGAGTGATAAAGCAAGCTTCAACTTTATTTGTGTCACACACTGGTTATATATGCTCACAGTTAATTATGCCTACTTGCTACAATATTATTGGCTAAACACAGAAAGTTACATTCTCCTTTCACTCCCCTCTTTGGTTCTTTCMCAATCTCTCAAAAACATCCTGACCTTGCCTATTCTTAGTGCTTGCATCCTGCAACATATCAAAAACATTCTGTCTTTGAACACTCTGGACACACACATCCTGCAATGTTTCCCATTATCAACACAGAGGCCCAATGCTGCCCCTGAGCAATATTTTCAGTTATTAATGCAAAGGCCTAAAATTTGCTACCACCCAGTTTGCTTGCACAAGCCTTCCAGGGAGCTAAGTCCCTTTTCATWAGGCCATTCTGCAACAATTTCCCCCTTTCTTTTTGTGCAAGTAAAACTGGGTTTTTTGTTTGTTTCACTATACAGCTAAAGGGAAGCTTAATTGCTACTATAATCCAATCAAACAGGTCTTAAACAGCTGGATAACCATAGTCATACTTAAACAAAAGTCAATTTGTCCCGTTTTATTGGCCCAGGCCACCCACACATTCTCCGTGCTCAGGAGCAGCATTGCTCTCATCACTGGTAGAGTCACCTCTACAACCAGCATTTTCAACAGCAGCTTTAACCCACTTGCTGGGAATCCACCGGGGACCTGTAGGAGTAAGCACACACACAAAGCCCCTTCCCACATACTTGACTTCGGCAGGTCCCTGGCAGAACCCTGTACTGGGGTCTCGGTACATGACCCTCATTGGCTTAGTTGGCTTATCATGTGCAACACRACCACGTACATAAGCTGGGGAAACCTCCTGGTCTGAAAAAATACACAAATAGTTCATAACAAATAATGCCTTTGACAGCCTCTCTTGAGGATCCTTAATATCCTCAATCTTTTTCAAATATTGCTTTAAAGTTTGCCTTGCATGCTCGACAATCGCCTGTCCGGTGGGTGAATGTGGGTTCTCGGTCACGTGCTTAACTCCCCATTGTTGGCAGAACTTTCACATCTTTTCGCTTGTATACGCAGGTCCTTTGTCAGTTTTCAGTTGTTGCATGCAGTACACCCATAACGGCAAAGCAACTCGTTAGGAGCCGCAGGACCTGTGAGGCCTTTTCTCTGGCCTGGTCTGTGGCCCATACAAACTTACTATACRTGTACACTGTTACCTGCACATATTTCAGTTGTCCAGATTCTGGAACATGAGTGACATCCATCTGCCATAACTCGCACGGGCCTAAACCCCGTGGATTTACTCCCATTCCAAGTCCCAGTCCATGATGGCTACTTGATTATATTTTGCTTTGCTCGCACAATGCTTCCAACAATCCGTGGCCTTGCTCCAGCAGTCATTCTTCAATAATTCCCCCTTTTTTCTTTTGTGCGAGCATGATACCATTAGTCATATTATTTACTTGCTTTATAATACACCCATACACAATTCGCATAACAATAAGTATTGCTAACAACATACCAATAAAGCGTAATCCCTATTTTAGCAAGCCACTAAGCCAGCCCATAAGGATTGTGATTAGAAAGATGCATTTATCAACTGCCTAAATACTTCCCTATTGCCCAGGGTCTGCAATAGCTGGCTAGCCCCATTTCACAGGCAGGACCTGGAGAACCTTTCCCRGGCAAGGTTTCCAAGTTTACCCTGAAGRGGKTCCAGCTTTGATAAGCCCAAATTGGCAAGTCAAAGTGACTTGATTACATTTTTAGTGCAGAAACACCTGRGTCTGTTGGCACTTCCCAACCAGCCAGGGCCAGGGCTTGGCCAGAGTCTAGGCCTCAGCTGGGAGGAATTCTCTAAAATATCCTACAATCAGGCTTTTAACAATCCCAATTGTGAAATTTTCCTAAAATGATACATTTCTTGCAGATAACTTCACAAGGTTATGTCTTACAACTAATAACATCCAAAATCTGGGATTGTACTCATTCTTCTGTACCATCTATGGAAGATAAAACTGCAAAGATTGCTATGAATAGTCATCTTAATTAACAAATGCAGAACATTTACATCCATAGAACTTATGATTAAAGACTTAGTAAACTGCTTTTTCACATATTTTTACACAGCTTATCAACTCATGTTCTTAAATCATCATTCACCAATTTCCATCATAATTGTTTCAGTGGTTTCATCTTGTCTCTATAATAAAAGAACTTAATATTTCAATTTAAATGAGCATATTAGAACAGTATTTAAACTTAATTTCACTTAAACTTAATGTCACTCAAAAGCAACATCACCTCAATTTGACTACACTTAAACAGAAATTACGCCCGACAGAGCTTAAACTTATCAGAACATAAATTAAACTTCACTAAAACTTAACAGCAATTAAACCTCAGCAATTTATACATATAGAACTTACTACAAAAAAGTAGTGACTCACCTACAGACCTAAGTTACAAATCTAAAATGCCTAGGAAGCTAGAATAACATTCCTTATCTACTTGCTACAGCACTTTCACACACGCACATAGACACAAAGAGTCCATTCAAGGTATAGCTGTGGCAAAAGGTCACCTTGARTTCAGCAAAGTAGACACTTCGGATCCTTTGAATCTCTTCAGTGGGTACCCTGGTTAAGACCTAAATTTAAGAAAACTAGATTCAAAGTTGAGAGTGTTACTTTAAGAGTTTCAGGTACGAAGGACTTTGAGTCGTTGACTTCACTGTTACAACAAAGCAACTGAAAATTTGCCACAGCAGCTAATGTTTCAAATCTCTATAAGGGAGTAAACTCCCTCTCCTTTCTGCTGGACCCTCCTTTCTCTAAAAGATCTCTTGCTTTCTGTCCTCTTTGGAAATAAGTAATTTTTTCTTGGTCTTTTTGTATGTATGTAAGCAAACCCTTGAGTTGTAAATTAAATAGCAGCAACATGGAGCTCTAGCAATTTACATCATGTAGTTTTGAGGATAGGTCATAGTAACTATAAGCATTATTGAAAATGCCTCTTCATGGTCAGTACCTTTCCAGTATAAGCATAACTTTACCAGGATTTTTCAAAGTGCAGCCTTAGAAAAATCATAACATTGTATTGAAAACCTGCTCAGTTTGGAGATGGTAAGAGAGCTTCTAGTGATTGTCATTACAACAGATTCAAAATATAAATACTTAAAGACATAGTATAATAGGACAAAATAATACTGCCACAATTTTTGCACATGTAACTTTGTGAGATCAGTGGGAAGATAAGACTGAGGCATGCACCTAAGCAGCCACAGTCACAGCCCTCACTGACCCCAAAGGAGTGAGCTACTGTATACACTGCTCCCTTCCTCCAGAAGAACAGAGGGCATCAGTCTCAAGGAAAAAGAAACAAATTTGAATCACTGAACAGCTGTAGTGGTTGGAAATGCTCTCATATGTGTCTTCATGGCAAAATAATCACCTTCAAGTTGTGTGATTAAAGCTGTACAAGCAAACTAGCACTATTCTGTATGGTGTTACAGTAGAGAATCTCGAGCTAATTGTATCCAACTCCTGAACAGTTTCTGCAGATAACACACATGGAGTTAAGCCTAGCATGGCCTTACGCACTTAATTGTTCCTAGAAACTTTTATAAATCATTCAGTGTTTTGACATCAGTTAATTATTATGGCCTTACATTTGTCCAGTTAGTGATCATCATAAATATTTTGAGATCTCCTGAATTTGTCAGGGCTTTCTGCATTCATGCTGAGTAAAATTAAAATGCTCTTAGGGGTTAACCTGAAAATAATGCAATAAATACTACTTTCTCAATTTCTTATGGAATACAAAACGGGGTGTTGTCCAGCAACTAATACAGGAGACAGTGTGCTGCCTGAAGTTAGCTGCTCTGGCATTTCAAGGACACATAGCTGGGCTATCAGCTATTCTCCAAGACTTCTGTGGGATAGGTGCCAACATGTTCAGCTCCTTGGAACCTGGGCTGTGTATGGGAAAAAACAAATTTAACCTTATAGTGTTAACTGTGATGCTTCGGTTTTGTCAGAGTTGGATGACATTATAGCCTCAATCTGCACATCCCAATAAAGCTGATGCAATGTATCTGTATAAAACTGAGCAGAGCATGAAATTACTTGTTCAAGGTAAACACTTCAGGTACATCTATTGAACTTGCCAGTCAAAGAAGTAACCTTTCAACACATAAGCAGCTCTTTAATGGCAAATGTATATGCTAGTTCTGTACGTTTGATTTAAAACACACTGGGAAAGCTCAAGCTGACTTACAAGGTCTATTTTAAGCAATCCCAGTGTATATGAGCATCAGAGGTGCACTTAAGATAAAGCACTCAGCTTACCACTGTTTTTACACTGTTCTAATGCAACTAAATTAAAAGCATCTCWGCAATTTTTACTAAGGAAGTTGTATCAAAGGCAATAAAGGTAATAAGTAAAGGTACTGCTGCTTTAAGGAGACATGGCATTTTGTTTGGTCATCTTGCTCAACTTTCTTATCAAACAAAATAGCTATACTCTTTTTTTTCTGCTGAAAAGGCTTTCCTATGGAATTAGAGACAAATTTAAAATACAACTCAGTTGCTGCAACTAGCAAGATACGGCTCGGCTGTGAAACCCCGGAAGGGTCCCCTGGGCCCTCTGAGTTCCTCCCCACAAAGTTTTTCTGTGCAGCTTAGGTGTTCTGAGTCTGCAGTTGCTAGAGCCTGCCTGCCTCCCCCGCTGCCCTCCACARCCCACACATACACAGTGAGAACGAAGCAGCAGAGTGGGAAGCGGGGGCGGGGGGTGGAACGGCAGGGGGCAGGAAGAAATGGAACAGCCGCTTCTATACTCTTCTGTTCTCGGCGCCGCTGCTTCAGGGAACTTTTCCTGTCTCCCTAGGAGAGTTGAACTTTTCCTGTCTCCCTAGTCGTTCTTACCCTATACGCTCCCTTCCTCTCTCCTCACGCTGAGCTGTTATGATGTCCAGATCAGCATGACAGGGATGAGTCTGGTGGTCCTGTTCTATAGGTGGATTAGGAGGCAGGGGGTGTGGTTTTGTCTCAGCAGACCAAGTGGCAGGTCGACTTCTATCYGTGGTGCTGSCAACAGCAGCAGAGCTTCCTCCACAGAGGGTGGTTCAGGGGGTGTTGAGGGCTAGGTAACCAGCTTCAGTGGACATTCCGGTGCACTGTCCCAGTGTTCTGGAAAACTAGGGACTGGTAGAGAGGGTTCTAGCACCCAGACAGCTGGATAAGCCAGCAGCCCTGCAACGAATGCTTGTGCTATGGCGGCAGCAGCAGCATGTTCTGCTTTCATCACTTTTAATATGACTTTAATCAACTTCCAGGTTTCTGCCAACCCACTTGCAATTTTTTCTTCCTTACCCCCTTTTGCAATAATGTCCCACAAACAGTCCTCAAATTTACGCCACTTCTCTTCCTCGAATAAGGTATTCGGGTCCTGAAAACAACCCTTTAATTTTCCCAGCATCACTAAACCTGTCAATTGCTTAACGCAAYCMGCTCCTAACCCCCGCTTTTCTAAAAAGCGTTGGGCTACCTCTCGATCCATTTCAGCTGGCATCATCAACGGGATCCTTCTCCCAAGTGCAATCTTATCAGGGTTAGCCCCAGCGGACGGCGGACCCCTCTTGGACGGCCCAAGTGTTCAGACGCCAGCTTTTCAAAGTCTGGCGATCTGCACTTCCCGGCGCTGCTACCGGGGCTTCTCCGCTCCCACCACACTCCTGGCTCTAAGTGTCCCGTGGCGTCAGGTCACCAGTTGCTGCAGCAGGGGAAGGATGCAAGCACTCAATATGAGTGATAAAGCAAGCTTCAACTTTATTTGTGTCACACACTGGTTATATATGCTCACAGTTAATTATGCCTACTTGCTACAATATTATTGGCTAAACACAGAAAGTTACATTCTCCTTTCACTCCCCTCTTTGGTTCTTTCACAATCTCTCAAAAACATCCTGACCTTGACTATTCTTAGTGCTTGCATCCTGCAACATACCAAAACATTCTGTCTTTGAACACACTGGATACACACATCCTGCAATGTTTCCCATTATCAACACAGAGGCCCAATGCTGCCCCTGAGCAATATTTTCAGTTATTAATGCAAAGGCCTAAAATTTGTTAGCACCCAGTTTGCTTGCACAAGCCTTACAGAGCTAAGTCCCTTTTCATTAAGCCATTCTGCAACATGTATGTGCAGGAGTGCACAAAAARTGGTTGCAGCCACCTGGTAGTAGAAGACAGGATCAGGTAAATCCTAATCAAAAGTGTTTGAGGATGTAAATGACAGTTAGATACTTTGAACATCTTTGGAGATCTGTACTACACCAGTTCAGAAATTTAAATACCCTTAAAATTCTGGCCTTGGACACTGAAAGTTAACTGTATCTATTCAGTAAAATTAAATAAAATTTCCAACATGTGATGCATGATGGAAACTGAACAGCTGTCTGAGCAGTAGCTCCACTGCTCTCTAAAAAAGAATCCTAATTTGACTTTCCCACATTAATACTGTTTACGTGTTGGAGAGAAGTGTTTGGAAGGCATTTGTTAAAATGGGTGCTTTTGTGAAAACAGAGTGAGGAAAGATGTTCTTTTTTTAGTAGGTGAGTAATTGTTTCCTTCAATCTCTTTCTTTTTTCTCATGACTCTGAAAAGATCAGCACACAGCCATGTAGTTAGTGGCCCTGGACTAGATCATGCTGAAACACACACTGGTGTGACTCCACTGCTCTTACATCACTGCATAGTCAGAGCAAATGGTAGCATCTAGYTCACAATAATGTCTTTCCATAAGCATATGTTACTTCTTTCATCACTGAAATAATTTTTCATGGTGGAACCATGAAACAATGGAGGTCTGGCCCAGCCCCTGCTCAAGACAGAGCCAGCTTATAATGTGACATCTGGCACTGACATAGGATCAATCCAACTCCAAAGGAAGATAGACCAAGTTCAGTATGTCCAATAAAAGAAAATAGTCATTTATGCTGAGTATTACTTTAGTGATCTTTCATTTCTTCATACAAGAAGAAATGTCTTTCTTCATAAAAGACATCGTAGTAGCTCTCATTAGTAATGTTCCTGTAGTAAATAGCAGCTGGAAAAAAACATTAAACAGATGTGGGTGTTTGATCATCTCAGAAATAATTGTAATAAAACAGTAGCTATCCACAAAATAAAGTTAACCTTCATTTTATAAATTATTTTTCACTGCAGTCTCCAGGCATGATGGAATGTTAATAATGTTGATGTACTTCAATGATAGTAATAGTGATATGGCTGTGAATCAACAAAAGATATCTGGGTTTGCAGGTACAGCTCTTGCCTGTACTTTCAGGATGTTAGTCCTCCCATTCCAGGATAGTATGTAGATGACAGCTTACAAACTGCATGAGAAAGTCAYGGTCTGCTGTTCCAGGTTCAGGTTTTCTCAGAAGAAATACACAGGTCATCTTTCTTCATAGTCTGTTTCATGAAAAGAGTAAATAAGGAAACAGTGGGATTAAAGACAGATGTGCTTGTGGTGTTAATCAGCTGAAAAAGGCGGGTAGCRCTGATAACACCAGGTGAGAGCTCAGCACTTTGCATTGCATTTGCTCAGCACAAGGCATGGATTTGGACCTCAGTTTTGAATATTTGAACTCTGCTGTATGTGCTGTGTTTTATCAATGTTCCTCGCACTACAAATTATTCATCTCACACAGAAGTGCAGAAGAAAGTGTTTTAATCTTAATTTATGATAAACAAGAACTGAGAAGTCTTATTTATTAATACATGAAAGTATAATCTCCAAGGGGAATTACTTTCATATTAATGTTCAGTATTTAATATAAATTCACAGCATGAAGACCACCTCAGATGGGTAGAGTTTCTCAGATGTGTATCTGMTTGCTCGTATGTAATTTGAACATCTACAGAACATGAAGGGCATAATCAAAGAATAATTAATATGTTGATAAGGAATTACATTTTGTTCTGCTTATCTGCATAATTCAGAGAGAAAGTTTATGATGACAACATCTATCTTTTGGGGTATTGTTTACATTTACACTCAAATTACTACATGAAGCATTCTCCTGCATTCCATACTGCCTTTCATCTGCTGAGCTCCAATTACTGTCTGACCAATTAACTTCAGTACCACACACATGCAAACCACATTGGGTATTGTGAAAAACCTAAGCAAGGCATTGAAGTCTGAAACTTGATCTCCAGTTTAGGACACTGAGCTTGAAAACCCTGACTTCCAGAGACATTAAATCTTTGTATTTAATTGGAGTTATGAATACACATGAGAGTTGAAGCTAATGGTCAGACCAGCACTACATTCTCTTGAGAGCCCTCTGAATATCAGGGTGCTCCAGAGACCTTGTACATCTCGCATGCTGCTTGAGTTCAGGCTGTCTGGAAATCTCCCCCAGCCTTGCAAGAGCTGACATTTTTCAAAACCTTGCAAGGACAGAGGATAGCTGCAAGCTACATGTAGTAGGGTCCATCTGCTGCATCCAAATTCAAACCAGATCTCAAGGGCAGAGTACCAGACRAAACACCTTGGGCAATTTATGTGCAGTGAAGAAACATACCTTGTGTACAAATTGGAGAATTTACTGCTCTAGTGATTAAAGTATTAGCAATCTAATAAAATAGTTGGTCCAGCTACAAAGATAATAACACTTGTAATTCCAAGTATAAAGTTACGGCAAGTTTCCAGTAGTGGCACTGTTGGAATTGATACATATATACTATTAACTGTTCCTCTCCCTGGTGTTATTCTTGTCCTTCCTGTGACTTTCTGGGTTCAAAAATCAATGATGCTGGTTTTCCTTAAGATGAAAAGGGGTGTAGAGGAGCTTACAGCAAGTCTTCTGAAATTCTCCACTAAGGAAAGTATGATGTTGCTGATGGAGGTATTTTCCTCCTTATTATTGTGTCAGGTCAGGGTTATTTTTACACACGTTTTGAWATAATCAGAGAATCACTGAATGGTTGAGGTAGGAAAGCACATCTGGAGGTTTCCTTGTCCAACCCAGTTGCTCAAGCAAGGCCACCTACAGCCAGATTGTCTCTAGGTAACTTTTGAATATCTCCAAGGATGAAGCCTCCACCAGCTCCCTGAGGAATATGTACCAGTGCCAAGAGATCTATTTCTAAAGAGATTGTTACCTCTTCTCCACTGATTTGATAATATTCCTTCCACATTAAAAATACTATGTAGAGTATTTAAAGACTCACATTTTCTAGACCTTTATCCAAATACATTTTCCTGTGGGYATACGGTGCTCATGTGTCAGAGCTCTGTTAATTCTCAAGTCAGCAGTCCTCATCTTTTGAGTGACAATTCAAACAGGTAGGAAGGGCAGCGTGGTACTAATGAATGGATGGGTGGTACTCTGTCCTCCAAGTCTATATGAAGCCAAGACTCATGGGGGCTGTCAGAAGGCAAGGAAGAAAATTTAAATCCTAATGGGGAAGGAGGAGGATGTGAAGGGAACCAAGTTCTTAATCACTTTTATCACTATTAGCAATACCAGAGCATTTTTCTTAAGGCTAAAGGGAGGAGACCCTGATGTCTTTGTCAGCTCCCAATATATATATATTATGCAAATTTTATCTATTTCATAAATCCTGTTAGTGGTTTCAGCTGGATAAAGTATTCTCCTTGTTTCTTGTCATAAACTGCTGCAGAATTCTTTTGTGCAGCTGCTGCATTTCACTGAGGGATGAAGTGATCTCTATATATAACTTTCTCTTCAGTTTTTATATCCATTTAAAGTKCCTCAAGATGAGATATGGGTTGCAAGCTATTGTTTTATTAGTGTCATCACAAAGTGCTGCATTGTACAAATCAATTGTAAGCTAAGAAGAAAAGTGGTTCAKAAGTGATACTTGAATTTAGAGATTTTTGGGTGTCATGGTTTTACTTGGTCCGATTTTTGGTAGTGGGGGGATGGGACCAAGAAACCACAAAGATGGCTCCTGTGAGGAAGTTCTAGAAACTTTCTCCTTCTTCTCCAGCAAAAGGAGCCCTACCCCCTGTGTTTTAGAGCCAATCCATCATGGCTCCAAAGTTGATGGACAGGCTGACCATCAGGCCTGGGCCAATTGCACAGGTTGGTTACACCTCTGTGATGATGTATTATCTAGTACTTAAGAAAGAATTCAAACCAAGATAGGGGCGGCCGCCATGTAGTTTTAGGTTGTTAGTATGTAGTTTTAATATCATGCACTAGGGAAAAACAGAGCAGGAGGGTGAGGAGATGTAAGAAGAAAAATGGAGACCCAAGATCACAGTGAGGAGAGGATGGGATTGGCTTGCTGTGCTGTTGCTGTGGTTCTCGAGCATGGAGAAAATAAGTTGTTCTTGAAAGGACTATTCATCAATGAGARACCTGTATAGAAAAGGAGAGCGACCTTGCTCCGAGGAAAAAAACCTGGCCTTTGAGGACTGGACTGAACTGATCAGGAGTCAAAAAAAGGGGAAAGGCTTGGCCCCCCCCCCGACGTTTGAAGTGAGTTGGTGCTAAGAAGAAATTGTGTTCTGCGGAGAGGAAGAGATGCCCCCGCCCTACGTCTGAAGTAAGTGGATGCTTAGAAGAAGCCGTATTCTGCCAGGAGAATTGTGATAGTGGTCTTACGCTGCTGAAACAACGCAGTCTGGCCTTGAAAAACATTCTTTCCTTTCTCCTACGAGGTAAAGAAAAATACTCCCTTGCCACCAGCAGTTATACACTGACTGTTTCTTGGGAAAAAAACTTCCACAGCTAGGAGCTGTAAGAACACTTCTCCTATGATGCTGGACAACAACTGTAATGAGTGGTTTGATCTATGTTAGACTTTCATTTCCTGTCCCCTGTGTGTGTGGGAAGACATGGGGAGTGGAGAGGGATGACCTGGRAAAGAGACGGGTCCCGGAAAGAATAATAGGTGTCTTAAAATGTCCGGTTTTTATTTTTCTTCTSCTTGTAATTTTTTCCCTATCTTTGTTCCCCTCCCCAGTGCGGTAGTATTCTTAGTAGTATGCAGTAGTAAATCTATTTTGCAACTTAAGTTATTCAGCCTGTCTGACCATTCTCTGGAGCACATACGTATCTTTCTCTCAATTATGTTATGTTATCTGAAAGTMATAAATTTTCATGATAATTGGGCTTTTGCTCTCCCTTCTGCCTCTCCGGTGGGGGGAAAGGAGAGAACGTCGTGGGTGCAGTGCTTTTTGGCTTTCAGCACAGTCCAAAACCACAACATTTTTGGTGCCGTGACTCGGATTGGGAAAAATCAGGTTTTAAACCCACRACATTGGGGTTAGGAGGGATTTAAAATCCTGTTTCAGGAATTTGAAAGGAAGATGGCAAAAAATGGGAAACAAACTAGCATGGAGTTAGGTTGTATAAACTGAGTGGGCCTGTGGGACAGTGGGTAGGAAAGATGTCAGAGAAATGAAGGACAGAAAGTTAGTTTTAAGTGACTTCAGAGTGGAAGACATGGAAAGTAAAGGAGAAAGGGAAACCAGCAGTAAATAGGAATTACGATGATGATAAGGAGCTACCAAAAATCTCAAGAGTACACTCAAATTACCTGAATCTCTTGTATTTATCACATAACTGGGCTATATAACACAGATGGGATTTTCAGCATTGGTTGTGTTAAACATGTTTGCAGGATTATTAATGTTATGTCTAAAACATTCAAATGTCAAGGTAACTTCATGTCCAAATCTCATTGCATTTTTATGTTCAGATGACTGATGGTGCTGTACACCCTGTTACCAGAACAAGTTCTTTGGAAGTCGGTATAACGGGAGAATTCCTCATGGAGTCAATTTTATGCTAGACTCCTAGGAGCAGTGATGGCTGCCTAGTAGTGTGGCAAATTGCTCTGATATGGCAGTCCCACTGGATATTTTTTACTGCTGAGGTCTTTGTTGTGTTCCTGCATCCCTGCTGGCTTGCTGTGCTGGCTGCTTCAGTGGCCCCTGCGAGTCACCTCTCAGCTTGAAGAGCGTATGGAGTGTAACACAAAGATCTCCCCTGCACTACAAACTGTGATTTCCCTGTTGCTGCTTGCACAGTCACCTTCTTGTTATTTGCATGAGGAAACTCACTGTGTTGTACACCCAGCTCTCATGATACCTGGATTTAAAAAATATTCATACAGATACTCTTGCCAGATCTGTAAAGTTTTGTGCTTGATGAACCTGCTGAAAATCTCAGATCTACCAGTTTTACCAATATCCCGTTAATTTGGGAAAGGAATTCAGCATAATCCTTTCACTCAAGTCAAACCTAACTTTTTATCTCCTTGCTGGAATAATATACCTCTTTTCTCAGGAAAGGCAGCCTTGCTGAAGAAAAAAGTCTGGCGAGAAGTCTCCCAGCTGGGCTGTGCAGAATATGGTTGTAGTAGGGAACAAAACAATTGTTGTAGTCATTGAAAGAAACATCTTATACAGTCCCAGGCTATAAACATCTTATACAGTCCCAGTCTGAGTAAGAGAAATGTCAGTAGCTCAGAAGGAAAAGCTGTATAAGGGATCATCTAACCAGGAAAACACATTTTCATAACCCTGTTTTTAGTTTGGCTTCTTTATTCCATTCTGGAGAATTCTTTTCCAAATCTGGTGGTAGCAAAGAGTAGTCAGATAAGGTTCCAGCTCCAACTCATCTCCTGACATTAGTGTCCCTTGGCAATTAATTTATAGATTGCATTTTTTTAAAACCCTCTCTCAGTTCAGATTGCCTTCTTTCTTTTTTATTTCTCTGTCTTAAATAATCTCCTTGCCCTTGTGCTGTATGTAGAGTGAGTAGTACTTCCCAATTTCCTATTTTTGTATTACCCCTGATTTTATACCCTTTTAGCATAACCTTTCCTTTTTCATCTGCTGTCCAAGGTAAACAGTCCCACTCTTTTAATCTCTTAGCATATGAGATTTTTTTTCATGTCCATAAATAATCAGGCTTCTCACTTTCAACCTCTCTAAGAAGTCAGAGCATGAATGGACATCATCTGACTATTATTCACCAAGTGTAAAGAATTACACATAAAGAAACTACTCATGAGTTTGAAAGATCTTTTTCTATTGACATTTAAATTATGTTCAGCCACAGTAGTTTAAAAGGTCCATATTTTATTGTAATATTACTAGTACCACAATATTCCATGTAAAGTTAAGGACTATTAAAATAACACTTTGACAGTTTTATTTGTCCCTTCCTTGCAAAACATAACCTTGTCTCTAACAGTAATTATATGGCATGATATAAAATGATTCCAATGAAATTCCACTTTTGAAAACCTTATTATCAGGATTTATTGAAGACTATGCACCACAATGCAGTAAAACATATAAATTCATTGTATACTTATGGTTTATTTTATTTTTTATATATTTATGCTATAAATGGTAATTTTAAAGCTGCATGGTATTATTGGAATTATTCCAGTAAAGTCCTACAGAGTGGAAGGAAATGGGGTAAACCATTATACCTCTACTTAAAAGCATTCCCTGTAATGGAGTTCTCAGGAAATTATGCCAAAAGACTAAGTAACTTAAGAGAACCAATATCCTCTGCACAGAAATGTATGCCATCCTACAAATAAAGCTTTGAAATTTCMCCTTTTAAGGATTTCTGGTAGGTACAATGCAACATGAAAGGTTACTGAAATTTGTGTCCATCATTATTAAATTGTGCTTTTTCCTTACGGAATATGACAAGTTTTACATTTTTCCATGTTCTACACCAGTTGCTTGCACTGATGAAGTGAAATGACAATGCAGTAATTAAGGTATTAACTTGATACTTGCAAGCTGTAGATCATGGAATCATAAAATCGTAGAATGGTTTTGGTTGGAAGGGACCTTAAGGTTATAACCCCCTGCTGTGGACAGGGACACCTTTCACTAGACCAGTTGGCTCAGATGTGAAATCTTGTTTTGCTGTAAATTTCCTATGTGACTTGAAAAGTCATCTTCTTTCTTATTTGCAAACAAATTCTTGTTCTTTCCAATTTACACCTTTACACCCTCCAGTAATCTAATTTCTTAGCTCTGAAGAAGCTTTTCAAATGCCACCCAGTGGAAGCCTATCATCCTTTAGTGTTACATTGTAGCTGAGGGATGGTAGAGTGATGCATTTCAGTATCAGAAATTTGAAATTTGAATTGTCCAGACCAGATTTCTAAGGGTAATAGTAACAGAGGAGTGATACAGCTCTATTTTTATGACCAGATAAGTGTCAGGCACCTAATTCTCATCAATCTTACCTCTAACCTGCTTGTGTACTTTTGAAGTGCTTTAAATCCCCCTCTGAGAAACAAGGGGTTACAAAGATAAGTATTTTAAAGACTGAGATATTGGGGCAGGAGAGTATTTGCAGCCACTGACGTGTCTCAGAGGGGGCTGCAAGAAGGAACTTGCTAGAAGAAATGTGCTAGAGCTGTTCTCATGTAGCTTCAGCCTGAGCTGAACTTGCCTAAAGATCCTATCTTCCCTCATGAGCGCTCTTCTGGGAAGACATCGGGATGGTGACATTACTTGCTGGTGACTTGACAGGTTTATGGGACATGAGGGATGCAGCAGGACCTGTGAGAAAAGGCTGTCTCAGTGCCTACAGCCACCTGGAGCGTCACTCAGATMTCAGACACCATCACTGTTTCTTCCCCAGGAGTGTTCTCTGGTTTACCTTTCACAGAGGTTCTGAGAGTAAAATCCTGAGCAATTCCTCAGAGTTAAGGTGTTTTGCAACCCTGGGTTGAGCTGAGCCTCCAAACTGACCCTAGAATGCCAGGTAGATTTTGTTATGGAAAGTGCAGCACCAACTGTCATCCCAACAGTTTTCCTTTTATTGAAGGAAAGAGCAAGATAAGGACCAAAAGTTGACATAACCTTTGGTTAGTAACAACAGACTTACCACCTGCACAGTAAAATGCATTCCTTTCCCATTAATYGATTAAACATTTTCTCTAATACTACCAGATATTTCACCCGAGTCTAATAAATTCAATTTAAGTGGTGAGCAATGCAGGGGGAATACAAAATTGAACATCAACAGTGATTTGTTGCAGACAGATGAATAGTAAAGGTTATCACATAAAGTTGGCATAAACACAATAGATGGGGTAATTATGTACCTTATTTATTCTAGCTGCTAAATCTTTCACTGTGTTGTGCAAAGGAACATCTGAATTTTAAATTAAAATGTAGTTTAAAAAAAAGGAAGAAAAACCAAAGCAGAAGAGACAGGAACAGTGGCAAAAAGCAGAAATAAGATGAAATACTGATATCTAGATAGGAAAAGGGCAAGGACTATGGTAACTAGATCTTAGCATTGATGTTTGTAGATGGTGATAAGATTCCAAGCTAAAAAATTAATTTACTTACATGGTTTTCTCTTGATAAATACTTTTCTCTAAACAACTTTTTAGAACAGTCTCCTGTGCTCCTTCATGTGAGAAAGGACTGTTCCAGTGGTTTGACTTTCTTGTACATCTGCTGTAGGCAGGATCAGACCCCTGTGTTAGCTTGGACATGGGTAGAGAACTGGGACAACACTGCCGAAAGTATTTCTACTGCCCTTCATTGACACCTTCAGTGAGGTCTTTTTAGTGCTGTACACCTCTCTTCCCAAATAAGTCTTCACTAATGTTCCACTAGCAAGTAAGAAAAGGCAAATATTAGGATATAGGCCCAAAAAGAGAAGGTTAAACTTAGCATCTCAGATTATTTTTCCAACATTGCAGTATCCAGTAATAAAAGCATCTGTATTGCATTCTGAAATATGAGTTGGATTACATGCCCAGGACAAGATAGTATGAATCAACTTTGATGTCTGTTGATGAGTGAATCCTTAGATGTGCCTTTTCACCTGAACTGTAGGGGTGACCAAGAGGAGAAKGGCTGGAACAGGTGCCCTTAGCCAGTGGAAATACACTTGTATGAGCAAAGTCATGTTTTGGGCTGTGCCAACAGTATGTTGCATGTCTTTCCTCCTGTTGTTCTCTGAATATGACCAAAAAGAGAGATGTGGGAGGGTACTGGACACTGATCCTTGAGACCCAGGATCCTGGAAGCTCAGCAAATGTTGCTCACGGCTGAAATAGTCATTCAGAAAATGAGAATACCCCCCACAGATGCCTTCATGGAGGAGATAGAGTCAAAGTTTTGAAGGTAAAAGTTAATCAGTCAATGATATTTGACTGAATACAGTGTGTTGCAAACAGCATAATTAAAAAAGAAATTWAAAAAAAATGAAACCAAACCACCAAAAACACCACCAAAAAAACTGAAACCAAAACCGTAGAAAAGAGTGAGATCTGTTCTCTTGATTACTCCCTATAATTACTTACCCACTGCAACCTGAGATTTTTGAGATCTTATTTGGGCTGCAGGAATATTTCTCAGCAAGATCCTCTGAAGATCCAACTGCAAAAAAACATTGAAATATGATAAGCATATGAGAGCATTAAATGGTCACATTCTCCATCACCCACAACCTCTGTCAGTTGTGTTTCCAGGCCAGATGAAGCTAGAATGTACGTACAGCTGTTCTCAGTTGTAAAATTCATTTTGAAATGGGATTGATTCATCTGTGTTTCATGAGATTGAATTAGGCAAAAGAAAAAAGTATAAGGACTTGCCTTTTTTTCCAAGCATTTAATAGAAATGCTCAGTCTAACTGGAACATAATAGAGATGTGCTTTCAGCACACAGATGTTSACAGTGAGAGCCATGTTTTATGTAAGCTGCTTATTCTTTGTGCAGTGTCAAGAACGAAATGTACTTTCATATTCTGTTTTTTGGCCTTGACATGAACTAATGTCATAGCAAATGAAGACCTTGTGGTAAATCCTTTTCAGCACTGCTAATGATTATGACCATTGTAGAGCTCTTCCTGATTGTCTAATCATCTTTGAGAAATTGAGCTTTGATACATAGACCTTGTATTCGGAATTTTGATTTCTGCTCCAAAGTTTGCTGGTGTGATTCATTATTTAGGGATCAGAAAGGTGTGTGGGTCACAGTGCAGAGTATATTCAAAGCAGATTTTATAGGGAGCTTCAGTAGGTGAAGTCTTTAAGGGTGTGATGARTTATCTGAACAGAATTACATGGGCAAAAGTTCACGCTAGCATTTTCTACCTAGAAAAATGCATTTTAGTAGAAAACTAATTTACAACAGGACTTTTTTCACATGAAAGGCAAAACTATACAGATGAATAACTGAGCCTGATCATCTTCTTCCAGYTCCATTGCTTGCCTTATAGTTAGGATTTGTATTATGGCTGTCTAGATYTTACAACCACAAATGTGCTAAAACTCTTGACTGGTTCATTCAGGTTGATTAATGAGCAACATAAAATGTCCACCTTCAATACCTGCATGCTCTGTTTCTTTGTGTTTTGCAAATATGAGAGGTGCAAGATATGTGCTTTTGACTCTGATCTTATAAGCCTAAACTGTTCAAGTGATAGATTCTGATCTGGGTTTGGACAGCAAGGAGATGTTTCCCCTGATACCCACATTTGTGTGGATGAGCCTCTGTTTCCAGTTGTTCCTGCAGCTGGTCCGGGAGCAGCTGCACGTGCAGGCAGTGTGGGTGCTGGGCAGGGCTGGACCCAGCACACTGCTTTCCAGAAAATGAGCCCATGGAGCTTGGTAAAAATAGAGGTGCCCCTGCAGTTGTCCTTTCAATATCATGACACCAGGGTTTTTCCTGGCAGAATTGTCCATGGATTTCATGTGGCATTCTCCTCCACAAGAAATGGCAGAACAGGAGAGAGTGCAGTGCCTGCTCCCTATCATCCTGTTTTCACCCTGCTCCATCTTTCCCTCTCACCAACAACTTACCCTTGGGGAGGGGTAGATCACAGAACCACAAACCTGGCAGAGCAATTTTTGCTGCAAAGTGATGGTTAGCACTTCATCTCAGCCACCAAGGGGCTAAGTGCACCCTGGGGTCCTGTGGAGACAGGCACATTTCCTAGAGGGACTCTTCTGATACTATAAAGAAACACTTCTGAGTGATGACAGTACTTTAAGTAGCAAATAGATACTACCAAATTTCTCTCTTATTTATTTGTAACTAAAAGAACTTCTTATTCAAAAGAACAGAGTGTGAATTTCTTTCTCTTTTCTGTTTTTGCTCAGAAATCGAAGCAAAGGAAGCGTGTGACTGGTTACGTGCAGCTGGATTTCCCCAATATGCTCAGTTCTATGAGGGTAAGTAGGTCTTTCTCCCCTTTGTGTGGTTCTGAAAGTGCACTGGGCCCTTGCCAGGAGAGCTTGCAGTTGGCCAACTCCACATTTGACTGAGTTATGGCCATGGCTGGCTGCTTCACAAAGCCTCAGCTGCTGGGCTCATACCAGTTCATAAAGAAAAGTAAGATTCTTACCCTTGTAGCCATGGGAGGTTAAAAAAAAAGGTACATAGAGGGACATAGGTTGTGTAAATCTCAAAGGTTAATAAAAAACAAGTACAAAATCTGAAAAAACATGAGCCTTTTTCTTAAAAACTTTCTGAACTGTGTCTAAAATAAGATTAAAACACTAGAAGTTATTGAAAAGTTCAATCATGCTGAAAATAAGATTTAAMACTGCAGAGTTACCAAAAGTGAATGAGTTGCATTTCACATATGCAAAGTAAGAAATGACAATATTGCAGTGCAAATCACTGCAAATGCTGGTGTCCCCTTCCTGGGTATAAAATTCGTGCCCAGGGAAGCAGTGTCCCCAAGGGCAGGGTGACGGGTTGTGTTGCTGCTGTGTTCATAAGTAGTCTGGGGACTGGAGCAGGGCTTTTCCCGYTCTCCCTAGCTCAGCACTGAGAGGGAAGCTGTGGCTAATCCTCGTTTTTCCCAGACTGTGTATTCTCCCTGCCAGAGACACAGAGCCAGCTCAGGCCCGCTCGCGCTTATTAGCCGAAACAGCTCTTCCAAACACCTCTGGACACCTTCCAGGATCAGCTTGAGCCTGGAGGCAGCATGGATCCACACTTGGAATGAGGGCCAAGAAGCCTCATGGGTCAGAGTCAAGTCTGCAGGGAGCCAGCTTGGGCAYCCTCCCTTCCCTAGTGTGGGGCTGAGGGTGCTGGGGAGCAGGATGCTGGGGACACCCCCATGGCCAGCTGAAGTCCATGAGGGCTTAGGTGCTGGGTCCTGTTGAGCTGCTCAGGTGCCTGGGACCAGGAGCACTATTCAGACCTGCTCCAGAGGAGGCAGGAGGACTTTGTTAAATCCAGCAAGGAACTCAGACTAATAACTTGACAGACCAAAACTGACACAAATGTGTGTCTACCACAGTCCCTGGACAGCCAGTAGTACTTTTGTGTTTGCTTTGTATTCGGAGTATGTCAGATACTGACTCCCCCTGAGAAAGGAGCATCTGCTGCCTGCTTAGCTCAAAGGGATGCTCTCTCCAAAAGAACAACCTGTGCTGGGCTCCACGAGTTCCCTGTAGTCAGTGTGTTCTAGACAGTCTGTGTCGCTGAAAACAAGGTGCTTTTCACAGGCATCTATTATGTCAATGTTGTGCAGTAGTGTCTGAAAATGCTGGCTGAAATTCCTGTATCCCAGCATCCTGCTGAGGTACCTAAGCATGGCAGAGCAGTCTGGAGAGCAGCCACAGTGCTGAAACCCATCSCACCATCACAGAGCCATGTCACTTCTCAGTATAAATGTCAGCCTGCAGCAAACTATTCTGGCTTTTTAACTAATAGTGGGGATTATAATTCAGCTTATTTTTTTCTGTCTGTTATTTGAGCAACCCTCTGTCGAAAATCATTGTTATTTGGATCTGTTTTTAAAGCAAAAATCACAGAATATTTCTGGGGCTTGGGTAAAGTCTGTCTAGCAAATAACACACTAAGTCACACTAATGAGAAAGGAAAACATTGTTGCTCATGCACATAAAGAAAATGTGGTGATTAATTCCCTGATCTCAYTCATTTGTGCCAGGTGCTAGAATGAACAATTGAGTATTTTTTTAAAAGCCAAAATGAAATAATTTTGCTCTCACTGTAATGCACTGGACGTTYGGCTATACCTTTAACAGAAAAAAAAAATTAGATGTTTGAAAGGGTCACAGATACAGCTAGAAGGGAATCAGAGCTGAGTGAAATTGGTCATACTAGATTTCAGTAAGCAAGCACATGCAAAGCAATTTAGCTGTGGACAATGTATTTTCATTTGAATAGCAAACAGCTTCTTAATATTATGTCTCCTTTTACAGACTCCCAGTTTCCCATTGACATTGCTGCAGTAAAGAAAGATCATGATTTTCTTGACAAGGACCTTGTAGAACCTCTTTGCAGGTAAATAACACCCCAAGTTTTTTAAAAGCATGAGCTGATTTTAAAAGCATGAGCTGATTTTTAACTGCTAGCATAGCAGCAGTAGAGGTTTTTGCCTGTCCAGGTGAATTAAGAGATGAGATCTATAGTGCCACCATTCTGAGTTAATTTCACTCACAAAAAATGCTGCAGTAGGACACCTGCTGCACTCACAGAAAGCATCACATGATTTGAGCAGGCATAAATCCAATGGATTTGAAACAATGCTTTTTAAGAGCTAGCAGCAGTGCAAGCACACCCTGAGTAAATGAGAGTCACATCTGAGTTGCAGATTAATAACTCTTACGTCTAAGGCCAGCAAAAAAAAAGATTAAACTCCATTGCACAGCATTCAGCAATCCCTTTCTCTGTCAGCAGACACCATTTTCATGCTGCTGTGATTCCCTTAGTACTCTTGTTCAGCCGCAGTGACAGCAGTGGGACCAGACCCAGTACTGCAGACCCCAGTGCTGCAGCTGCTGCAGCTGGCCCCTGCTTTGTCCTTCCTGTGCTTGCTGTTTATCCTGCTTTTTGTGCTCTGCCTGTGAATGTACCGTATTGCATTGCTCAAGTCCTTTCCCCCAGGACTCAAGACACAGCAATTCTGTGGCAGTTTTGCAAAACCACATTGCAGAGGCATTGTTCCCTTCTTCTTTCCCCTATGCTCAGCTCGAGCTGGGTTCTGCTTCTCTCAACTTCAAGTAACGACAAAGGAGTATCTGGGCCTTAACCAAGGCTTTATTACATGTTTTGGAAACTTTCACAACACCAACATCAGGATAATTGGACAAGACCCTATTTCCCCTTCTGCAGCTGTGGCTAAAGTCATCAGAGATGGCTTTAGGAGATGCTGTTCCACATCATACTGCGCATTTCAATGATTAATGAGTCTGTGATGGAGGAATGCAGAAAAGGTTTCTGAGAATCACCAAAAATAGGGCTGGAAGAAATTTCATTGAGTCCACTTCTCCACCCCAAGCTATGCCCTCCTTCCTGGCGGATCCAGGTAGTTTCTGGACATAGCTGTCATATTGCTTTTCTGAAGTGAGACCTATTGCGTCTCATGGTGTCTGTTGTGGCTGTCAGGAAGAGAATATTCCCTTTCACGGTGTAGTAGCCTTTGTGTGAGGACAAATCAGTAGGAAAGACTTGGATCCTCCTGTGGTCTCTCTCACAGATGCCGGGGAACAGAGTAATTGTAGATTTGATCCACTGCTGTTCTGTGCTGCTTGGTGATAGAGATTGCTATGCCCTTGCCCAAGAAACATTCTTCCCACACATATGTACATCCCGCTGCTTCAGTCTGGTGTGATGGAAGACATACCTTGCTGCAGTTAGGGWACTGGAAAGTGATAGAGATAAGAGATTGTGATCTCTTCTCCTCTGCCCTTTACCACGAAGTTGAAGGACCAATAAAAAATGCAAGTGTTATGTCTATTCCTGTTGCTTTCTTATGAGGGTGAACAGTGATTTCAGAGCTCTGTGACCCTCCCCAGTCATTTTTCTCTGGAGTAAATGTTAATGGTTGTGCTAGAATCATGGTGACCAGGCATCCAACACCTACACACCTAAAAATGGGATCAGCTCATCTCTTGTTCTTCCAACCTCTCTGAAGACTCACAGATACACCTACAGTAACACTATGTTGATATATTTATGAGAATTATTTTGCARGCAGGGAAGCTAGAGACTTGGTTTGGGGATATTTTTCTCTTTTATTAAAATACGAGGTTTTGGAAAAATAAGTAGCAGCTGGGTAGATACACTTGTGGGGGAAAATGCTTTACATTAGCCTAAATTAAGTGATAGTGATAAGACCTAGAAATAAGCACAGGCACCGATATTTCCACACTTTAAAAATAAATGGATTTATGACTCTTTAGTAAGTTTTTCTGTAATTATTTTATTCAGAAGTCAAACCTGTTTAATTTTTGTTAGGAGATTTTAAACAGCTTAGATCTAAATATATATATATATCTCCTCATATTAGAAATACAAGTATTATGTACAGGTTATATTTTCAGGTTGCAGACATTTAATTTGATGTAACTCAGCAGCTTCAAACCCTTCTCTGAAAGCGAACCATAAAAAGCCGTTGTACCAAATGCCAAGATGCACGTTCATAAGAAAGAGTGAACAGTGTCAGCTGCTGCCCCCAGTACCGGCTTGGTTACTCTATTGGCTATCAAACCAGCATCTTCCAAGTTTTCCAGCACACTGGAAATCCTCAAAGCTTAGCTGACCACTGTGGCCTGTTCTCTGCCCTTCCTTGCTCTGTGATGGAATTACTGCAAGGTAGCTGGTGTACCATATGAGAGCTGCCAGCTGTGATGTATTTTGAGGAAAGAGAAGGTTCAAAATAGGCTGGCTATTATTTCTGTGTGCACAGATTCCCAGGTTGGCAGTCAAACTTCCATTCTTCAGACATTCAAAGCTGCCTTCAAAGCTATGCGTGAACAAGCCATCACACTAACAATGCATTCAGCCCATAGTACTGAACAAAATGGGCTTCTCGTGTTTTTGTTTTTTTTTTTGGCAGAAAGATAATTTCAAAGCTGAAATGCCAGCATGGATAATCAGTTTGAGCGGTTTTAGATCTGAATGGTAATAGCATACACACTGAATTTCTCTGCTCTTGTGGGCTAAATCAGACTCTCAATCTCATTTTATAATCAGTTTTCTTATGGCATTGCAATATACCAGACAACGTGAGGCACAAATGAAGAGGGACCTTTTTTTAAGGCAGCAGGTAATACTTTAGTCAGAAAGTGTAAGACTCCCTGTTGTAAAAGATTTCAGTGACCTTTTTGAGATATTCTATCATCCCTGCTGTTTACAATATAATTAGCAAATTTGGCAGCGTAAAAACCAAATTTGAGGCCTTTGGGTTAGAGGCGTATCTATCAAGAGATTCCACTCAGATTTTATTGAATAATGAACAATAGAGAATTGCCAGGCAATCTGAAGGCAAATGCTGTCAGCCTGCCAAAATAATAATTGGGCATGAAAATTTTATAGCTGGATCTCAGTGTCGTTTCCAAAATAACAGCAACCAACTCTGCTCTGGGAACTTTTGTGGCTGCTGTGATAAGAGGRTGAGAAGAAGAAGCCGAGCCACGTTGTACTTTTTGTGTACATGTAAATACAGTGACTAAGAATGTGAAGAACATGTAGGTAACAGCCTGATACATAGTCTCCTGCACCAAGTTCTTAAAATTTGAACTATGCCAAGCAGTCAGCAGTCTTTTTCCCCATAGCTGTTGCCTCTTAGACAGCTTGTAAACTAAGCCAAGGTGGTTGTGTGGCATGGGATGTCCTCCCCCCAGAACTCTGAAATGAGGGCTTTACAGCCAGTCCCACCTGCACAGTTATCTCGCTCTCATTGCTGTTGGGAGATAAGCCTGCCTCTCCACATGCAGGACAGAAAGCCCCACTCTGGAGGCAGTGGAATGGCTCCCACTGACTTCCAGGAGAGATTTCTCATCTCACATGTGCCTGGGGCCTACAAGGTAAGTCTCTCAGTGGCAGCCATTTTAAGAAGGTGGTGAGACTGGAAAACAGTGTTTTCTCTTCACACACAGAGCTGGTGCAGCAGGGTCATGCACACCAGCCCTAATGGTACTGAGGGGACTCTTACTCAGTGTAAAGACCTTGGTAAATCCCAGCAACAGGAGCTTGATGTCTTCCTCCCAAAGTCCACCACACCAGAAGAAGCCGGATAAGGATGTGCGYGCAGCACCTAAGCTTGGCTAGGAAAAACAATAAAGCAAGAAAATAGTGTTGTGGTTCCCTCAGAGAGGTATTTATGGAATCATTTAACATGTTTTCCTGGTCATGAGCCGTAAGAGAGCACATTTTTGGATCAGCTGAAGTAGGAAACACTGTGCTGTCCATGCTAGTCCCCACCTTGACGCCTCCTCATTCATGACTGGCCTGTGCCCCTGCTGCATTCCAAAGCACCTGCATGGAACCAGCTGCAGAGCAGGTCCAGGGATCCTTCTGGAACTCGCTTCAGAGGTGTCTCCCTATTATTTGGATTGTTCTTCAAGCAGGACAGCAGGTCCCCTACAAGATTTTCCAGCTGGCCTGAGCCTGCATTGCTATAAACTTGTATTTACTTGTAAACACTGCTCAGTGCTGTAAATGATGCAAAAGTTGGAGATTTCCTGCTTCTGAAAAACTTCTATCTTAAGAGCTAACCATTTCAGGGTTAGGATTCACTGGGGTTGGGATTTGGAGGCCTAGGAACCTGTGTCTATGGCCATCTTAAATCTCCTCAGATAGCCCAAACTTCTTGAGTTGACTGGACCAAGGTACCTGCAGCAGCTGGAGGCCAGGCTTGATAGTCCAGGGAATCTAAAATAGCACCAGAAACATCTGTTTGGGCACCTGAATATCTCTGCTGATGTTTTAAGAATTATTTCGAAGTGTTAAACCATCAAGGCAGCATTTACCTGTGATGCTCTGGAGAAGCAATAAAATTAACATCACTGAAACACTTGCTGTAGTACATTTTTTGCAGTCTTTCCCTAGGTACTGCATAAATTTCCAGATACAATTTCAAATGCATCCTAATTAATTGATTTTTATATAACCACCTCTCTTGTGTTTATTTAGTGTGTTTTTCCCTGCATTTTCTCAAGCCCAGACTTTGTGTTTTGTTAACATTGCAAACAAGCAGTCTTTTCCCATGTTTTTAAGCAGTGGTGTAAAAGTGCAGTGCTTCTCTCACTTCAACTGGGACATTGGGACAGCCTTTGTAGCCAGAAACTTCTGGATTTTTTCTTTTCAAAAGACTTGCTGAGGAATTGGCTGTCAGTCATCTGACGACTTTAAACTGATGAGAAAAGCTTTCTGCCACTGCTGGCACAGCAACAAGGCAAAAGAAGTTGAAACAGACTGACTTTGATTTGAGCTATTAGGACCAGACAAACTCACAAATATGATCATAAGTTCTTTAATTTCACTGGCAAATCTTTCCACAGCATTGGAAGAGCCCCAGAAAGCATACCAGTATTTTGTAGAGGAGTGAACTTAAAACCTGGGCTTGAGTTTTTGAGTCCCTGGCACCCAGTAAAAAGTAGTTTTGGTTTTGGTGGAGCAAGTGTGGAAATGTAACTACAGACTTGTCCCTTCAGCACAGACCAGCTGACAGAGAGGTGCAGGGACTCTAATATTAGCCAACATTCACCAATATTCAGAGGAAGCTGTTCCTAAAGATAGAAAGTTGGAGTCCTTTGAAAATGTGTCTGTGCCCCTGTATACTTGAATTGATATCCATATGCACACTTAAATACGTTGTGCTCAAAAGAAGCTCTGAACATTATTCTGCCCCAGGGCCCCAAGAAATGCCACTTTGGGTTGAGAAATTCCATGTTTGGGCAAAAGATGAGTTTTTCAATCATAGATGTAATTCCGGAAGATGATTTGTGGGCATCAGGCTGACGATATAGCTGCACAGCCACAAACCCTGGAATTTATTTCAACATTGCTATCATGCATGCAGGGTGTGCTTGTGCATACATTATGCCCTAATTAATACCATGAGCACAGGACATTTCTGATATGGCATAACAGATTTATTAGCTTGAGTTAGGGAGGAGTATTTAAACTACAAATGAGCAGGTGATATTTTGAGAGGGATTTTTTTTTTTAAGGAAGATCCACATTTGGTGGGCTGGTTCTTTGTTAGCAGTAGCAATTTGAAAAGTATTCTAATATTAGAAATTCTGCAGACGAATATGTTAATGCCATTATGTTCTTATGTTATGTGAGAGATTATATTATTGATTTGATAATTGTTTCTTCTGTCCTTGTAATTTATCATGCACATTTGAAATTATCAGTACTGCAAAACTGTAGCCTCTCTCTGAAGACCCAGAAGCAACAGAGGCAGATCTTGCTATAAAGACACAGAAGAGGCAGGCAGACAAGTGCTGTGGACACAGGGCTCTCTCACTCTGGCTCTCTTTATTTTGAAATTCAGCCCTAGATCTGGAAACCTTTCTAAGTCAAAGATATTTAACTGCCTCTACTTTTAGAAGTTCTGTGGTTTTACTGATCAAGATCTTCACGTATATATAAAGCCAAATCAATTATCATTACCACAGTAGTTTCTATATTTAAAGAGCATGTTTACTTGTCCTCTGGCTGTCCTTGCACATGGACGCATATACACACACACACACACACACACACACACACACACACACACACACACAGATTGTCATTTCACCTCAGTCATCACAGGATAGCCTTGGATTTAAAGAGCAGAAGCCTTACAGAGATTCTGATAACATCGGTATGAACATGGTTAAAAGTAACTAAAAATATTTATTTTAAAATGTTAGATTCGTTGCATRTTGGGTGTGTTAACCTATGTATAAGATCCACAGATAGAAGAAAAGAAGCTATTGACTTTTGGGAAATTTTTAAGTAACAGCTAGAAGTTCTTTATGTCAACTTTTTCAAGGAGGTGCCAACTGCCAGAAGTGAGGAGCTGTATCTGTTTTTTTGTTTGGTCTTTCAGCAGTTCTTTGAAATATCCCCATTTTAGACCAATTATGTTACAGTCCTGCATAAGGCAACTCACCTCCTTCTTGTCATTTCCCCAACTATCACAAGTGTTTGCTCATACCTGTTTCYTTTGCTAAGTACAGAAATGTCCATGAATTAAAAAGCTATCTATAAAACCTGGCTATCAAGTAAAAGTGAAGCTTAGATTCCCTTTTCATGCAGTGGTCATACATCTGGAATAGATGACCAGTATCCTTTCCGAAGCTGTTGTATGCAGCTGGCACCCTACAGGAAGATAAGAGAAAAGAATTTGAACCTGCAAAAAAATCATGCCCTTTAGTTCAGAGGCTGCTAATCTTTTGCATTTGCTTTGCCCTACAGACGACTGAACACACTGAACAAGTGCGCCTCAATGAAACTTGATGTGAACTTCCAAAGAAAAAAGGTAAGGGAACTTCATTAAATATGTTGGCTTTACCCTGGCTTTTGTGAGGAGACCACTCCAACTTAGCCTTTAAATCAGCAATGCTCGYAAAAGAAAGTTAAGTTTATTTTAATTTGAACATGCATGTCAGTATTATCTGGATGAATGATCATGTGAATTACTGAACCTTGAAATTATTAACATAATAGAAATTCTGACTAAATATTATGTGTGGGAAAAGGGTCACACAGTACTTTAAACTCCACATATGTGTAATTAAAGTTAGTGRCTGAAAAAACAGTGAAGTGTCATTAGGTTAGCTTGTTTGTCAGTGCCATATGGGTACAGAGTGGAAAATCCTGCTCAGAAMAAATGGAAGTTGCTCAGATGAAAATAACAGCTTTTCTTTGTTTCTTGTACTGACTTCTTCCCAGTTGCGTATGAAAATAAACTCTGTCATCCTTACAAGCTCCGGTGTAACATGGGGATTATTTGAGCTTAAAGGGTTTCAGTGAAGACTGCAGGAACTGCCTGTTGATTTTGAGAGTTTTGTAACATGTCCAGCATTAATTGTTGAACGTTTGATTTTCTGGTCACAAATTCCCCAAAGTCCTTGAGTGTTGTGCCATAGTAGTTGTCAACTGAGAAATTTTGGTTTCTGTTTTTCCTTCCTAGAGTGTTTGTCTGGTGCATTTTGAAAACTGCCTTTGAGAGCTGCATTTTTGTGTCTTTGAAAATTCAGTCTCATCATACTCGATTTAGTGTTTGGGGAACTTGAACAGAGGATGCTTTCAATGTCCAGATGTCCTGCCTTTTTTCCTTCTCCACATGCCCACCTTCTCCTCTGTGTACTAAGCTCTTCAGCTTGTCTTTTGTCCACACTCTGGAGCTGCAGTGACTTAACTGCATCAGGGCTTTTTCTTGTTTTGGGCTTTATGYTGTGTTAGAAAGGGAGGATTTTTTTTTTTTGTTATGTTTGTTTCTCACTAATTTTTCGGTGCCACTTGTCCCTGTTCTGAATGGATTGAAGTCCTCAGTCCATCCTTGCAGATGGCCATTAATTTGTGATGGAAGAGAGATGGTTCTACTTGGTATTCTTTCAAGGGGAGAGAAGATAGTTGGGTCCATACCTGCACAGAAAAATGGTCCATAGGCACAGAAGAAAATAGAGAAAGAGGAGTTGGAAGAGATTTAAGTCCACAGATACAGAGCAACTGAAAGCAGAAGAAAATGTGGGTGAGAGAAGGGAATGCAAATGCAAGTGTAAAAGCCAGAAACTGGGTCTGAAATTGATCACTGAACAAAATAAACCTTTTGCTGTAGATTGTGCCTTTCCTAATAGTCTGTATGGTGATCTGAACTGTGAAATGCAAAATTAGCCTTTTTTGGATCTTCAGCAGAACAGGTATGCACAGGATTAGCACAGCTGCTGGAGGGAGTGATTAATCAAAATATGGCCAAGCAAGCTGCCAGGCAAGGTTACTGTGAAAGCCAGCATGGTGTGAGTGTTGTCCACTGCCCAGTCTCCCACCCAGACCATTCCCACTGTGGGCTGCTGTCTTCTCTTGGCTTCGTCAAGATGCAAACATAAATCCTCATGTATGTGTTGCAAATATGTCTGTAAGCGATTTGGACAGACAGAGATTAGCCTTTGGATTAACTGCCTTCTGCAGCTGTCGATTTATAAGAATTCCTGCCCCCAGCTGGAAAAATGTGGCAGAATTCCACCAGAAATAAATCCACTATTTGCCTTTTGTTAGCATCCCTCTGTATCTCAGGCAAGTACACCCAGAGTGAAAAAGCTGTACTATTTTAAATTGACTGTGACAAATCTGTGAATCAAAACCTCTTTCTCTTTGGCAAACGTTACCAGTCACTCCTCAAGAAACTTGTYCCTTCTCATCTTCCCAAACACAATGGTATTAACAGGACTTTTGAATATGCTCCAAAGCTGTGCACTTGATTTCACCCCAGGTCAGTAGAAATACACAGTCACTGCTCCAAAATGTCTGCTCTGCCTGTGTCAGATGAATCATTGCTTTCAGACCTTCTCTTGATCCACTCTTCCCATAGCTGGTGATTTGTGGGTTGGCTTAGTGCTCTGAACATTTTCTTTTGGACAGTTTTTTTTTTTTTTTTTTAATCAGGGCACTCAGATATCTGACAAAAACAGTGGGTCATTCAGGATGTTCGTGGCTTACAGAATTTCTACTGATTCCATCAAAATAAAAGCAGAGTATGTCACAGGACTCACAGTACAGCTGAATTCGTAGTGAGTCACCATGGCAGTATTTCAGCATCCCAATATTTCATTACATATTTGCCTGATTTTGCTTCTGATGAAACACAAGCATGCTTCTTTATCAATTAAAAAGCCCCAAAACTAAGCCTTTCTTTAACTGAGCTGTAAATTTTGACACTGAAAAGCCTCTGTATTTTCTAAGCAATTCTTGGGCAGAATGTAACCCTGTCTTTGCTGTGGTTAGAGACAAAACTTGTTTACTAACTGATATCCATTTCTGTTCATCTCTGCTTTGTAAGAAAAAAAAACCAAACAAAAAAAACCAAACAAAAAAAACAAAAGAAACAACAACCAAAAAAAGCCAAACAAAACTTTTTATTTAAAGTATATTTATGAGTGAATTTATTTTTATTTCTGTCTTCTGCTCTGTGCTCTCTTCTTGGGTTTTTTTTTGCACTGTCTCTACYACTTTGGCTACTTTAATTTATTCCAGCTTGTAGAAAACGCAGGCTAAATCCTGTCAGTTCAGTAATGTCAGTGCAGCTACAGGGATTTGTGTCAGCCAAGAATCTTCTTTAAGACCCCTTTGGCATATTGCAATGTAGAACAAATTTTAAAAATATTTTTATCCTGCTGGCTGTGCCACCAATGCTTCAGCAGTGGTATGCTTTGTAGATATAATTACCACTTCTAAATATTTAGAAGTACATACTCTAGTGGTTTTTAAAATATCCACTTTGCGGCGCTACTAAGACCACAATAAATGGATTTTTAAGTTCCTGAGGCTGTGAAGTCCTTTGGTCCATATTTGCATACAGCAAGTTGTGGAGCTTAAACAAGTGTAAAGTTGTCTGATRTGCCACTTCTTCCCCACAGACAAAATGGCCCAAGCAGTTTCAGCCTTTTCTAGCCCCTCATACATCACTAGGTGTACAATTTTTCTCTCTAACAAGTCACAGAATGAAGATCTCCATTCATTCCTGTAAACTCCCATCAGCTGCAGGAGCCCTGCACACCTCAACGTTAACAGAAGAAAGAGGAATGCCTAAACCCAAAATTTCACAGCTCTGTTTTTTTTTGTTGTGGGTTTGTTTTTTGTTTTTTTTTTTTTTTTTTGTTAGGACATGATCTAAAACATCTGGCTAACTTAAAGAGATAAAATGACAAAAGTTTATGGCATCAGTAAGACCTGGCACACTACTGATCCCAATCTCCAGCTTTTGAGGTTTCACATTATTTAAGGTTTTGTGCACTCTTGTAAAATTTGGTTTACATTTTTCAATTAGACGGGCCAGCAAAGATCTAGTCAGAGATTGGAGGTAACTTTACCATCGAAACTTCATATAAAAATACTTCTAATAATAGACTTATGAGAATTTTTCCAGTCCCAAGATAGTCTTTCTGGTTTAGCACCTCATTTTAGTCTGACAGCCTGTCATATTTTACTGCCTTCATACTGCTTCCAAGAATGTGAAAAGCTGTTTGGATGTCATGTAGGTGAAGCTAGTTTATTCTGCTTTAAAACAAATGTACAAGAATAATGCAGTATGAACCCAGTTCAAAGTCAAGGGAAGGGTACTCGTCAGCAGCTGTGGGCTTCATGCTRAAGGATGTATCTTTTGTGTTTGAGCAAACAGATGAGAAAAATGCCATAGGGTGAGGGATTTTTATCTAATTTTTTTTCCAGTGCACACGTTCTCTGCATTGCAGAGCAGAGGAACTCCTGGAGCTGCCTAAACATAAGCACAGCTCTTCCTCAGGCTGAGGGATGTGACCTGGAAGGGCAGACACAGTGGGACAGGCTGCAGGTCATCAAGACAGGCTGCAGGGGTGCCTCTTATGACAGCAGCAGTGAAGACAGTGTTTGTCACTGTAGGAAAGTTCATCTCATCTGCAGATGCTGCCCCATCCTGGCCTGAGCCTGGCTGCTCCTCCTGCCCACAGCCCCATGGCTGCCTGCTCTGACTTCCTTCAAGTGCACTCAGACACAGCCTGAGCAATACTGCCAAATATTGCTTTTTTAATTGTTTTTTTAAGCATCATGGGCATTTATCTGTTGTTATATTTCTGAAACATAAATCTTGTTAGATGTATCTGGTCCATGAAGTTTATAGATGTTTATTTAGTTCTCACTGCAAAACTACATGCAGAACCAGATATTTGCTGTCTTGTTTTTTAAATAGCTCACATTGCTTAGTACCCAACTACTTCCCTGTCTTTTCCATGTATATTTTAACACCATCCTGCAAAACAGGATTCCTTTACTCGGAGTGTTCAAAACAATTTTTTTCTAAACAGTCACTGTGGGCCTCGGTCCTGCACAATTCAGTGCGCAGGCAATCAATGGAAGCCAAGGGCTATCAAATGGGACTCCTAACATGGGGCAATATTTAATTCCTTTCTTGTTAAAATTTTTGCAGTCTTTTCAATTAAGTGAAAGAGGGTGTTATGAAAGGACTAATGACCAGTCTTTCATAAACTTGGTTCAGAAAGACTGTTGCTCACATGGAACAATCCAATCACATTAATTCATATAACAAGCTAAAGCACCCAATTTTGACATGTGCCACCTGCTTTTTTTGCAGAGTGAAGATTCAGATGAAGAAGAACTCTGTGCTATCAGTAATAAATGGACTTTCCAAAGAACCAGTAGACGATGGTCTCGGGTGGACGACATTGATGCTTTGCTTCACCGATCAGACAGACATGGCTCTTCTGGGGACATTAAAATGAAGAATACAACAAGCCGTGAGAGCATCCTTACAGATCTGAGCGAACCTGAGGTCTCATCAATTCACAGTGAGAGCAGCGGGGGCAGTGACAGCAGGAGTCAGTCCGGCACCACCAGCGCTGCCAGGGACGCCTGCGACTGCTCTGGCCACCACGATGTGGAAAGCACCCTGCTGCAGGACTTGGCTGCAACAAACACTGCCCTGCCCCCCAAGAATGGCCTGAAGAGTGAAAATCCACCACGAGCCAGAGCAAAAACCTTTCTGAAATGCATGGAGACACTAAAAGCAAAAGCTGTGCATGGAAAAGTAAARGGCTTGGGAAGAGCAGGTCCTTTAGAGATCAGTGGGCCGGTTCTCCAGTTTGAGCCGAAATCCTTGAAAGACATGCACTGTGTACAGATAGTCAATGGCGATCTCCAAAATCTGGGACAAGATTCAGTGAAAAGAGGACTTCCCTTTTCTGCCAAATCCAGCAGTGAGAGCAGTCAATCAGGAAACAGCATCAGTGGGGTGAGCACGCCGTGTTTGAAGGAACGCAAATGCCATGAAGCAAACAAGAGAGGTGGGATGTACCTAGAGGACCTGGACGTTCTGGCAGGAACRGCCTTATGGCAAGTGGTGGACCAAGACAGCAAAAATGAATTTCATTCCCAAGAGAACTTGGTTGTGCACATTCCTAAAGATCACAAACCAGGGACCTTCCCAAAGGCACTTTCTATCGAAAGCCTCTCACCTACAGACAATAGTAACAATGTAAACTGGAGGACAGGCAGCATCTCTTTGGGAAAGCAGAACTGCTCTACTCCAAAGGAATCTGGACTGATGGCTTGCTGCCCTAAAGAGAGCAGAATTAGTATTTATGACAACGTCCCAGGTTCCCACTTGTATGCTAGTACTGGGGACCTCCTGGACATAGAGAAAGATGTCCTTTTCCCTCAGTTAGACGACATTTTGCAGCACGTCAATGGACTTCAGGAGGTGGTGGATGGCTGGTCAAAGAAGGTGTTGCCAGGTCTGCCGGTCAATGATGTGTCAGTAAGGGAATCACAATCATTGCCTTTCCCGTCACCTACACAGATCACTCTGGATGTTGAAGGAAACTCCATGTCTGATGGCCAGACCACCCCGAGCGACATGGACAGAGATGGAACATCCCTCAATGAATCTGAAGCCACTGGTGTTAGGGACAGGAGAGACTCTGGGGTGGGAGCATCGCTCACGAGGCCAAGCAGGTAAGTAGCAAAATTTTGTATACAAATCCACAGACTGTGAAATACAATATAATAAAGCAGAGGTTCTCAGCCTGGGAGTCAAAAGGGCACAGGTGCCATTTGGTTGTACTTATCCTGTATGGAGATGGGGACTTCCCAGGGAAGTTGAGACTTTGAGAGAAGGGACATCCTGCTGTGGATGTTCTTACATGGAATCAGTGCAGAACTGATTTAATAGAGCAAACTAAAGCATTTTTTATCCCTTGATCCAATCATTACATAGTAGGAGCCTGTATATGTTGTGGGATTTATTTTCAAATTTTCTTCTAAGTTATGCATCCAGGTCTTTATGCATCTGTAGCTTTATGCACTTTTTTAATGCCTGCTTTAAAAATGTGCCCCTTTATGCTCAAAGAGAACTTCCCTACTCTGGCTCAGCCCCTTTCATGGTGGGATGAAAGGGTGGTCAAAAACTGACTTCTTAATAAAGTGAAAAGTAGGATTTTGTTAATAATTAGCAGATCTGTTTTAGGTCAGAGTGATGAGCTCCGATTGAGCCAGATCCTGATAGTCCTGGGTAAAAGCTTCTGTGGATCCAAACTGTTGTGTGTAGAGTGGCTTTGTAAGTGCAAAAGCAGAGAGAATACATCTGGTATTTTCTGATGCTGGTATTTTTGATAATACTGGTATTTTCTGATCTGCTGTCAGTCTCGTCGTACCCTCACAGAGGACTCTGCCATGCCATGGTTTGCTGCTGCCTGTGCTTGCTCACTACCACCACAAAACTGAAAGTGAACTTGAGGAAACTGTTGAGTAAACAAACAGTGGCAACATTTTTAGGATTTGAGCTAGAACTTACGTTTAGTGAAATGAGCAAATGAAATCAGCGTTTTTTTTCATGATGAATCCAATAGATAGAGAAAGTGCATTGGAGTAAAAAGATGTGGGTGGTTCAACAGTTTGGTGACTTTAGCTCTGGCTAAGAGACATAGGGTTTAATCCTTTTTCAAGAAAATCCTTCAGCATTTAATAACAGAGATATTTGGAGAACCTCATCTCCAAATATCTCAGTGGTCAGGTCAGTCCCTGGGGAGGTGAGGGGCTAGGAATCAAATACCAGTTCTGAATCAGGCAAAGAGTATTTGAATCTAAATCTACCACATCCTGTTGGAAGTGTGTGGGCTAAAGGGCATAGCAGGCAGTGCTGCTTCGCCAAGTGTATGGACTGGGCCCACACCCACTTGTGAATTTATTGTTAAAAATACAAAATTCAGGCATTTCCAAAATTAAAGAGATTTACTTAATCRTTTTATTTATCTCCAAGGTACATTTTCTTTCAGCTCACACACCCTAAGCCRTCACATATGTGTGTGTTTGTGTATATTTTATGTATTGCCCAGCCCTATCTCACAGTATTCCATCTTTTCTGCCCAACTAAAGTAGTTCTCTGTTTTTTCTATCGTTTCTTCTGCTGAAGGCAATTACGATGGCATAGTTTCCAAATCTCTCATTGCCTGAGCCGCTCCATTGCATCACTTCACATCAGCAACCAGTCAGCAGCACAGCTGAATCTACTGCAAAAATTCTCTCTGCTTCGTCTCACTGCTATAATGGAAAAGTACTCCATGTCAAATAAGCATGGCTGGACCTGGTGAGTACCACTGATAACTGGAAAAGAGACTTTCTAGAAGAAAGTAGATTCTCCCAACTCGGTTACTCTGATACTAAGTAAATGCAATTAGAGGGAACTATTGACTTCCAAGTGTAGGATTTGAAACTATCTGTTTTAATCCATTACTACCTTGTGGCTCATTGGCAAAGTCAGAAATAGACCCTGGAAATCTGACTTCATTCCTGTGCTCTAACAGAGAGACAACCCTGGCCTTTTGGAAAATACTASAGTTCCAGAAAAATAAACAGGAGTAGTAGGAGAGAGTGACTAAAAAGTAAGAGAAGTTTACAGTAAGTCCTACGCAGAATTCATTTTTTTATTTGAAAAGAAACAGATGTTACTGCTGCTTCACATATTTGATATTGCTTTGTCTGTGCTTTAAAAGAAGGGTTGGAGCAGTTATGGGACTTCCCTACAGATCAAAGATGCAGTTTTTGCCCAGGCCTGAACCGTTGTTAGAGGGGACTTGCAGCCCTGGCAGCTGTGACAGCTATCTGGCCACTCAAGGAGTGGAGGGAAGGGCAGATGGATGTCGCTGTTGGCCAGACAGCCGACATAAAAGAATAGATACAAAACACACAAAAGTGGGTGAAAAAACAGAAAGAAAGAAGGACTTTATTGTGG
>NW_026623392.1:1650-2841 GCF_030028575.1 Malurus melanocephalus | reverse complement strand
ATTATCAATTCTACATTCCAATCTTCTTTTTCTCAAGACAGCCAAGGACGTGGCGTTTTATTCCCATGCAAGCTGTTAACACTCCCTACATCTCCCCCTTTTAGTTTAATTRTGAGAAGGCTTCAAGTACTCTAATGCCATAACAGTCTTCACCTGTAGAATCATTATCTTAGCAAAACTACTACCGATCATTTGTTGAACACAAACACAGATAAAATGCACGGGATACATATCACAATCCATGAGAACYCATCAAAACAACCATGCCACTGATAAAAGGTCCCACAGCATAGGAAACCAAAAAGATGGAGTCCAGTGTCTGTAGGAAGAGAACTGCTTCTTCTGCACTTGGAAAGAGTGGCTACTGTTCCAGAGCTCAAATGGCCAGAGCTCCGGGGACACGCAGTTTAGGCAGGAGGSAGCCCATYAGCTGGCAATGCTGACTCTGACATTACTGAATGTCTTTCAGCAGAAACACAAGAAGCTTGGTAGGCCAAGAAGGTGTTCTCTGGGGCTGATGCCACTCCTGCACTGCACATTAGGATGTCAGTTCTTTGTTGCAGTTGCTTCAACATCCTTCGTGTGATCTCTGGGTTCACTCACGTGCTGATGGCTGGTGTCGTGTCTTTAGCTGGAGTATCAGGGTGTTGGACTGGTCTCTCTGGTACGGTTTTACCAGGTTAGCAGGCACCGCCTTGGACCTGTCAGTGATAGAACACAAGCATACCCTCTCCCCCAGGTTAGTAAATCATCAGGGCCTCACTATTGCACACCCAAYTGTAGAGTCTTACATAAAACTTTTGGAAATTGGTTCTGCGCATGCAAACCTTCAGAGCAGTATCACTCTGCCAGGGATCATAATTGATGATCTGTGTTTGAAAAATGTAGTGTAAATATCACATTATCTAATTTGTCTTGAGGGGTAATGCTCCCCCTTTTTGTTTTAATWACATGCGCTTCTCTTAGTATGAACATCAACACAAAGCAAAACAATACAGGTAACAAAGCAATAAGCTCACCACGTGCTCAGTGTTAGCACCAAGCAAAAACAAATAAGGTAATWCATGCAATCAGTAGTACACCAGTGAAAGGATTGTGATTTAGAAAAATGCATTTATCAACTGCCTAAGCACTTCCCTATTGCCCAGGGTCTGCAATAGCTGGCTAGCCCCATTTCACAGGCAGGACCTG
>NW_026623392.1:0-845 GCF_030028575.1 Malurus melanocephalus | reverse complement strand
TAAACTTGACAACACTTAACAGAAATTAAGTCTGACAGAGCTTAAACTTATCAGAACATAAATTTAACTTCACTAAAACTTAACAATAATTACACCTAATAAAACTTAAAATGTTTAAAAGAGCTTAACTTCAACAGAACTTAATAGAATTTAAACAYAGCATTACCTTAAGTTAACAAAGCTTAACTTAAGCAGAACATCAACTTWGCAGAGCCTAAAAGTAACAGAACTTAAAATTAATAAATGGTAAGCTGAATAGCACATGAAGTTAGTAGATTTCGTAATTGAACTTMAGTTTAACAGATCTGATAATCTACAGACCTCAAACTTARCTTCATTTAAATTTAACAAAGCTTACCACTTAATGACACTTAATAGGTAGCTGAAGCTACTCAGCAATTGATTAGCTTAAAATTTACTATAACACAGTAGTAACTCACAGGCTTAAGTTACAAATCTAAAATACCTAGGAAGCTAGAATCCTTATCTTACTTGCTGCAGCACTTTCACACACACATGCACACAGACACAAAGAGTCCATTCAAGGTCCACCCGTGGCAAAAGGACACCAGAACTYAGCGAAGCAGACACTTCGGACACCTTTGCATCTCTTCAGTGGGYAMCCTGCTTAAGACCTAGAATTTAAGAAAACTAGATTCAAAGTTGAGAGTGTTACTTTAAGAGTTTCAGGTACGAGCGACTCTAAGTCATTGACTTCACTGTTAACAATAAAGCAACTGAAAATCTGTCACAGCAGGTAAACATCAATGAGCAATATGCAAGCTCCTTTTTCTCTTTTTTCTCATTCTTTCTTTTTTCTTTCTCTCTCTCCCTTTTTCTTTTTT
>NW_026623391.1:1663051-1687112 GCF_030028575.1 Malurus melanocephalus | reverse complement strand
AGAGAAAGAAGAAGAGGAGAAAAAGAAAAAAAAGAGAAAGAAAAAGAAAAAGCTTTCAGTTTTAAATTTAGTTATTGTAGGTGATCCATAATAATTCAGAAGGGGCATGGCCTACAAACTTCATCATGTATTAATAAGTCAGACTTCAACAAAATACTAGAAAAGTAGAATTTATTATATTGAACTAGAAAAAACCTAACTTGTTGAGGCATTTGTGTGGTTTTCCAGGAATACTATAATATTTTGAGGTGCTTAATGGCAATTATAAATGCAGTGAATACTCAGTAAATTCAATAAATATCTTCAGGTAATTGACAGATATAAACATCATCCCATTCTTGTCAGGCATTCAGTGGACATTATTCGTATGGGCAATTGCTTGACAATTATAATCACAGTAAGTATCAATTTTGCCAGCATTGTTGTCATTAATTAAATCACTCCCAAGAAATATGTTGGTGAATTCTGTCAATAACTCCAACACATGAGAAACAGCTGTGGATCCCATTGAAGTCAGTGCTTTATGTGGTTGTTTAGAGGGTTTACTCAGTTCTAAAGGTACTGTTCAGCTTTTAGAAGCCACTTGGGTTACTTTGAAGCACAATTCTAAATGGCTTTTAATCTAATTAACATTCATCCAGAATTACTTTAATGAGAGTAAAGTAATAGGCTTAGGCCATTTCATCAGTCTTTCTTCTGCATCTTTGTTCATAAACATGTGTAAATTAGTGTGTACGACAACCTACACAATTTTTCTTGTGAAATAAAAGGAGAGCAAGTTCGAATGAAAATAATTAAGGTTTGCCCTAAATTGTATAATTCTTTCAAAGGTACCACTGGCATCACACACGACTGATACCACACTTCAAAACCTTTTCTTGGGATAGATTTTTTTTAAAAAAAGAACAAACAACAAAATGCAGAAATTTATTTTCACCAAAATTCAAGGGCTACATTTTTCACTTTTGCTTCAAGCCATTTACTGAAAAAAAAAAAAAAAAGCAGATCACAAGCCAGATTCTTCCATGAACAGGCAGATTAGAAACACAATCTCAGGGACCCTTTTATCCATCTGAAAAAAAGGATACAAAAAATCTCGTCATACTATGCAACAGAGGGGTAAATCACTTTCTCACCTAGTTTCTTGCATTTGCAGAAGTGGTCTGAGATTGTTTCCTCTCCTCCATGTGGCCCTTTTTTTAAAATTTTTTGCAAATGTACTTCATCACTGGACCTTAAGATTCTAGTCTGTATTGCAGGATTTGATCCCAGGCAGCTTCACACTGTTTTTTTAACATCATTAAGGTACATAAGCACTTTTCACCTACTTACAAAAAGGTTATGGATCATGTACAATAATTCAGCTCTCAAGATCTAGAAAGAAGTGTCTTTCCTGAGCAAGGTATGAAAATTTGAAACAAAATGTTTTCACTGTGTAAACTGCCAGACTGGGGACAATGACAGCAGAAATTTTTCCAACAGATCTAGAAATGCACCTTTGGAACCTCTGCCTTACTCCTTTCCCTTTCTTAAAACACATGATTGAGTAGTTAAGAAATTTTACGTGAAGATCTGGCCCCTGTGAAAGTCTCATGTTTAAACAATGCGTGACATGAGCAGTAACGCTCAGAAATATACAGACTCTAGTAGCATTTTTAATAGCATTGACCAAACACTTCATTATGCATGCTTTTTCAGACATTAAGAGGAAAGTAATGGGCCTATGTATAATTAATTTCTAATATAAATCTATGATCAGCATCAGTAAATTTAAAAATCAAAGTTGACTGTCCATGATCATTTAATTGCATGCTACCATCAAGCTCCACTTTATTTCTAACCGTTATCCACAAGATGTCCTTAGCTTTTTAATGGGTTCATTTTTCATCACTATAATTGGTTCTACTCAGTTTATGATCCTTCTGTAGTTTTTCCACTGTTACATTTAAGAAACTCATTTATAAAGTGATAACTACAAACAATCTCAAAAAGAGTGGAGAAAGATTATGCAATTTCACAAAAAATGTGAGACGATTGTGACTATTATCTAAAAGGAACCTTCCTTGCCTGCATTCCATGTTTCCAGCCTGTCAAATCAAGGTTTTAAGGAACTATGTGAAGATAACCACCACTTTACCTGGTTTTCAGAATAAGGAAGCTAAGAGAGACCTTATGGAAATGAGCTCTGTGATGTTTKTCGYGTTCCARCCGTGGGGAWCTGCRAGGAGTTCTTTCACTCATGGATGGTCAAGAACGAAATTAAGTTAACTGAGACGAACTGCCTCAGGCAGGACAGGCAGTGTGGGGTCAGGTGAAGGAGTGGGGCGAGGCAGACGCTGCACTCGAGGCTCAGAGGGCAGCTGGGGTCCTGCTGAGTGCCCAGCAGGAGGGAAGGCTGACACGCAGGGGTGAGCGACAGCTACAGAGGGCAGAAGCCAGGCAGGCTGCACCTGGGGCAAAAAGCACACTAGGGCCAAAGCAAGCGAATCTAGCTCAAGTGAATGAGATAGAAAGGAATGAGAAGGGAGTGTCTTTAAAAACAAGTTCTTATTCTGGGGCTAAGTTAAGGCTGATACTGAGAGATAGAAGGAAACAATAGGAAGGAATTCCTTAGGAATTAYCCCAGACTRTGTTAATARKCTACAAGAGCAGAGATACAGAGATGTATATGGAAAGGGGGGAATGTATGATAGAAGGAGGGGTTGGATTAGGTGTTTTGGGGAGCCTGTACCTCTCAAGTACTGCAGCCAAGGGGAAAGAGAGAGGGAACTACGGCCRGGAAATTGGGATAAAAGAGGATGCGTCCTCTAGGAATTTGAGAGACCCCATGGGAGATGCCCATGACCTCTCCCTTTATTCATGAATAAAGTTACGGGACTCCTCTGTCTCCTGTTTGGACATAAACYTCTGGTGCTTGTGGATTAATTTYCCTGACAAGCTCAAAAGCCAAAAGCACAGTAAAAGCCCCTGGAACTAATGTCAAAAGCAAGTCTCTGAAAAGTCTCAGCCTCAAAGTCCCGACAAAGAAGTTAGTGGTAAAAGCACAAAAAACTTCCAAAGTTCAGACCCTGAAAGTTCATGGCGCCATAGCTCGTGGTGCAGCTACTTTTCTCTGGCACTTKGCTCTTCCCAAAGTCTGCCTGCTAACAGGAGACAGTTGGCTCAGTCCAACCTTCTTCTGCAGTCCATTGGTGTCCATTGCAGTCCACRGTTTTCCTAACTAKAGCTTTTCCCTTGATTGAGGGATGYTTACTGGCATATTCTGGTACCTCATATTGTACCAATTACATACTTTATAGGGCACTGGTTTTGGTCTCTCTCCTTTACTCAGTATGTTATTGTCAGAATAATCTTGACTGCTTTTAAACTTTCACCTGTTACTTGCTTGAAATTAAGAAACTAAAAGTAGTAAAAGAAAATTACAGTGTCATCATACACATAAAATTCGTTAGGAAACATTGATAAAAATGGTACAGGGTTATTAAAACATCTAACCAGCTTTTGGTAGAACAACAGAAAAAAATGTACCAATGTAATGAATTTTTTGTTATTGTTAACTTATAATGTAGGAAAGGCAGCACTCTGGTATCCCAACCAACATCTACATTTCCATTATTAAATACATATTTCCAGTTCACAAACAAAACAAACAAAGCTCAAATTCAATCCGTATTTATGAGGCTGCAAGATAGGAACCCTTTGTCAGAACTCACTGTAAGAGTGACTAGCTCTATTCTTCCTGAAACCAAACAAAATCCTGCATAAAACATTCTCAAGTCTGTTGAAAGTAGGATCTTGGCATTATGCATTGGAAAATCAACTCATTTTCATTGATTAAATGTAGCTTAACAGATCACATGCTTTTATTAGCCGCAATAAACAAATGCATAATTGTAAAATACATGTAATACAAGAGAACATAGTTTTTCCAGACATAAGGACCTCGATCATAAAGGCACTTTCTTATGTACCACGGTAATAAAAGTAAAAATAATAGAAGTGTTGTTACCAGAAAGGAGATAGTTCCCTTGTGTTGTTTGCAGCTTTGTGTTGAAATACATTTTATAGCAACAATAAAAGATAAATACATTTCACATTCAAGTGAAGCAAAGAAAGCAACTAGGGATAGAGTGGCAGTCTTCATTTAAATAATGCATAGGCTTTGTTGGTGAAATTGCTAGCTCATCTCAATTTAATACCCAGGTACCTGTTCACATAACCCAGATGATCACATACACACTTGGATTTTTAGAACAAGCAGCCTTTGGTTTTGCCATTTTAGTCTCACTAGAGAAAAACACTGTATTGCAAGATACCTTCGAGCAAGATTCTTTAGAGGTCTCATTATCTTCTCTTGGAGTGCACAGCCCTCTTTTCTCTGCAAACAGCAGCTCTGTGAAAGACCTTGCTAAGCAGCAATGCTTATTAGTTCTCTATCTTCAGTACAAATGCATTGAATAGTCATTTTTGGTTAAAGTAATAAAAGACCTTTTCTTACAGTAAATGCAAAAGAATCCAGAGGAAAGCTTCCTGCAAACAGGCAAAGCTTGTCTTCCGCATTTTCATGCATCTGCCTAAACGCTGTTGGTTTTTTACTCTTGGAGGATTTTTCCCTAACTAGTATTGCAAACATCCAGTGCCAAACAGACATATACTTTCTCAAACACTTAATATCTTGGTAGCATTTTCACCATAAAATGCACATCAAGTCTGTCAGCAGGGCAGAAGAGTAAGCTAAAAACCAGACAACATGCTATATTCTCAGTCCTGTCTTAAGCTGAGGAAACTCAATTGAATTTAGTACCATAATACAGATGCAAAATCTGTGAAACAAACAAGTGAATTTGAACCAGTAATTTTCATTTAAAAGCACAAACAGAAGTGTTACGATCCAATTTGATCACAGAAAAGCAGAGGAAACTAAGCCTCTGCGAAAAAAAAAAAAAGTGGATTGAACACAAAAAGGTTCAAAATATTTCCAAAAACAAGATAAAAACTAAACGAGATTAAATATTGATGCCACAAAAATGATATACTTCTTATTTAATGAATGAAGCAAGAGGWAAAAMCAGGAAAAGTAGAGGAAAGTTAGAGAGAAAAGCCAAGGTTACTTTGAAAGCATAGGATAGTTCACCACCACACTGTTACTACCTTTACTGCTGCTGGGGGGAGAGGGAAGCAAAGCGTTTTGTGCCCTTTTTTTTCTGCTGTTTGAAGCATCTTATCTGTCTCCTCAGATCTCGAGGGCAGTTTGGTTGGAATGCTATAGCCAAACTTTTGGGGAACACGGGGTGCCCACAAAATGGAAGGCAGCAGCAGGGGTCGGAGTGCCACAACTCACTCGTGATTTTGGTCCATGGGTGAAGGATCGAGGGGTTTCCCTCAAGTGGGCAGCGCTGGTTTTGGGAGGCTGCAGAGTGTCCGGCAGCAGGCGATGGTGGTGGGGGCGGAAGGCAAAGGCCAGGGATTCTGCCCTTCACTTTCCCCTCCACATTTTGTACGGGTTGTGCCTTCCTTTTTATGGGCCTCAAGGTGAGCTTTCTACAGTCTGTAGTCTTCAGGTGCTCAAGAGTGATTATGATAAGCAGATATAATGACAAACATTTTTTGAAGCCTTTCTCTTACTATCAGGCTCTTACGAGAAGTAAGACTCCACACTTATTTTTAATATTCATCTAAGGATGAAAAGTTTTGCCTTGCAATAACATCACAGAAATTGTTTTTTAGGTCTATTTTATCACATTACACAAGAGCATTTTCTAAGGTCTGCAGCAATGGTGATGATTCGATTCTGCACACTTTCCAGAGGGGGTATTTTCTGAAGGAAAGACTTACAACTAACTAACCCTAGCATGCAGAGAATGAGCTCTGTGCCTCCAGAAACCACTAGTGGTGAGGGATAGGTTTGAAATATTTATGAAAAAAATTAAACTAGAGATGTTTCTCTTACATATTATTAGTTTAAGCAGAAAACCCTTTCAATATTTATTGTAGAAACAGACAGCAGCTCCCCATTTTTTATTCCTCAAACAAATTGTCTTTAAATGCAGAAGTGGGAGCTGGCAAGCTCTGGAGGTCATTTTATCCAGCGGATAATTGGAGTGTTCAGAACACCACTCTCTATAAATGGTCTTCTCCTGAAAGCACAGAGTCCAAAAACAGCAGACTAGCAAAATATAGATTAATTTATGTTTTTTCACATGCAACAAAAATTACAGACTTGGACAGAATTAGCATTGCTCTACCAGAGTTCAAAGACATTACATGTATACTGCAGTCTAGTTAGCTCTCACCATTATAGACTCTCTTCATTTAATCTCTTTATTTTAAAAGCATTAGCAGCATCCCAACTGCTTATTTTTAACATATCAAAAAGGGATAATGCAAAATTCCATCACCTGTTTCTGTTCATACCTTGCCTATGAAACAAAGCTTAGTTGATTTGGACTGTCATAATCCATTTTTTTTCTGAAATAGATTTTATAAAATTTACTATTTCACCCCATAAACCTCAATCCTGCCGTTCAGTATTAGCAACAGTTTCAAGAGCCAACACACTGCATTAGAATCATGCAGGAGACTCTGTGGCTTTCCCAGCCACACAAATGCCCTGATTGCAGGATCAGGTCTGATGGCTGCAAGCTATTGATCACACTTATCACTCCATTTCTGTGTTTCACTGCCTTTGAACATTTTCACCAGTAGGTCAATTGTTTCTGCTTCCAAGAATGAGCAAATGGTTTCTGCATCAGCCCCCACTCAAGCCTACAAGGAAGTTTAAGACATTTTTGACTCCACTATAACTTCAGGGACTAAATTAATCTGAATGAATTTATATTCATTTGTGGAAGTGAATATAAAATAATGGTGAATATCACTGAAAACAATTCAGCACTTACCTGATTGAATATTTGTGAATATTTTTTAAAAGGTAATTTTTCGCTACTTTTTTACTATTTCTGCATGAAAATGCAGTAGTCTCAGAGAGACTTTCATAATAGCAAATTAAATTTTCTCTAGGGTTCACTTTAGAAAGAAATACACATGGTACACTCCTCATCTTTTCTCTGGTCCGTCTCCAATATGCCCATTTTTTAAATGAACTAGCACATAAGAAAGAAAATTATGTTTAACACCTAAATTGTCAAAAATTATATTTCAGAATTAATACCTGTTTAATTAAAGGTAACATTTCATGCCTCTTGGAGCTACAGTTTCAACCTGCCTGCAGAAGTGCTGACAGCAGCTCACTGTGAAGCAAGCTTTTCTCTACAGCTACACCATTGCTGCTTTCCTTGTCTATCCCTGTCTCCTTTCTGCATACAAGCTTCTGCACAGCAAAGTTTGAAAGATGGCAACATCTGTACAACATATGTTCCTCTCAGAGTAGTGTGGGCAACAACGTAAAAATCTGAAGTAATGGTGGTCATCTCATTTCAGCAAAAAAAATATTAGAATGAAGCAGTTACTGGTAGTGATCAGTAAAATTTCTTATACAGATTTGATCCACCCAGTATTAAAAATCTTAGAAAATATTTTCAAAGCGTATCAGCAGAGCTCATCATCTGCCTCTGGGGAAAACGATCACTGAATATAAAGACACATAACAGAGTAGGTGTGCAGTTTCCAAAGTATTGCCTGGTAGTAAAAGCAGACAGGGAAAAGTGAGCACATTTAACCTGATATTGCTCCAGTCAATGCAATGGCAATAAAATAGGCATTTTCTTCCACATAATACATATTCAACAGGTGGACTCCATCAGAAGCACATTGGAATACTACAATTTGGTTGACAAAAGGGGGTCATTTCTGTTACAATACAGCACAATTGAAGTCATAATTCTAGCTATTCAGAAGAATAGAGTACTTGAAATACAGCATTTTTTCTTTTGATGTCAACACTGATACAGCCTCTATGAATGCAATTGAGGGAAGTTCATTTCACAGAACTGCAGAGTGGTTGAGATTGGAAGGGACCACAGTGGGATCATTGGATCCCACTGTCCTCTCAAGCAGCATCATCCCAGAGCACATGGCACAGGATTGTGAACAGACATTTCTGGAATATCTCCAGAGAGGGACACTCCACATCATCTCTGAGCAATCTGTTCCCTCACAGTAAAGAAGTTCTTCCTCAAGTTCAGGTGCAATTTCCCATGTATCAGTTTCTGCCCATTGCGTCTCATCTTCCAGCTTCAAATATTCAACTAGAAGATTTTAAAATTAGTTAATTTTTTCAGTTCCCATTCTCCAGAGGAATTTCCTGAAGTATGATTATTCTGTGGTGATGGCAACATAAAATATGACATAATTTGCAGAATTATTAGGCATTTAGGTAGGTCTGTCTAGCACAATTGTGGGTACAAAGACTACTATCTCAAAAATCTCAGAGCATCCCAGCTTCTGAGTTCAGATTCAATCAAGGATAACTGCCATTTTACTAATTCCCCTGCTGATGGGTGCAATGCAGCTAAGAACATGTGATGCTACTGATCAATAGTTTAGTCACAAAAATCAGAAGTACATGGGTTTTATTCTACTTCTCAAGTTCTTGGCTGAAAGAGCTCTCTCTGCAACTGCAAGAGGAATTGCAGTAAATCTTTTGGAGATATCCTGTACCAGAAGGCTACACATCATATATAAATCCATATAATCTCATTTCCAAGAAAAAAATCACAGTTCCTTAGAAACTACTTGAAATTTTTGAAAGACACAAGTAAAATTTTTTCTTATATCTGAGCACTAATTTAATTTCTTCTTTCCCAAAGGCACACTTCTGTTGATTTTCCTAAGTTAAGCACTCAGATGTCTGGATTTTATTTGAACATTTCTACCAGAAACATAATCAAAATTAATAAAAAATTACATCAGGTACTGTACACATATGTTATCATAAGTATAGATAATATAGTTTCTGTCATTCCTTATTCTGAAAAGTTGGTCTTTTTAAATAAAACTTATTTTTAATCTCATGCTATCCTACAGATTATATAATCATACCTATGATGATTGTTCTGCATATATTCTAAATAGTTCTGAGCCAAGCAAAATTGGAAAATATGTTTATTTCAACATGTTTCACAGCATGGAATGAGGATTTGTACATTGTCTTTAGAAGCAGAAATTCTTGTCCAGAAAACAAAACAACAAAAAAAAAACAGATAAAAACAAAAATTTACACCTAGGGACTTTTGATTCCTCTAGTTTTATTCACCTTTTCTGTAAAGGCACTAATTACATCCATCAGGATCAAAATGAAGGGACAAACTTCCTTCTCTTGAAGGAACTGCAATGGAAAACCGTATCTGGTAAATTGTCTCTTGATTAACCTGTAAGGAGCTAATGAGCCTGAGAGAACCCTGCTCAGGTACACTGATAAGTATGTACCTTAATTATGTACAAGGCATTTTCCTGGAACACAAAATTATCCAGATATTAAATTCCTGAAGAAATACCTGTACTTATTTTCCTTTTTTTGCCACCATTACTGATTTTGAGGTAAGCCACCCATACTGAAGGTGCCTCATTTGAGTTCTGTGCAATGCCTGGCACTAAAGAAAAGGCTGTGAAGGGAGCAGCTTGTACCATACCATACCGGGAAATACTATGGCAAGTCAGTCAGCTGAAACCCAATAATAAATTTTCACAATAAAATCTGCATGTGTCAGTAATATTCTAGTCATAAGCATTTGTGACTATGTATGGTTAGGTCACAGCAACATCCACCACCTTGCTGTCTGGAAGCAAGACATTCACAAAGAAAAACATTCAAATAATGCAAAGAGCTAAAATTATGAATAATTTCAGGAATGAGTTTACTTGATATGTTCAGCTTGAAGGAGACTGAGCGGAGACCTCCTTGCAGTTACAACTTCCTTATGAGGGAAAGTGAGGAGCAGACACCTGACCTCTGCTCTGCAGTGACTCGTGACAGGACTTGAGGGAATGGCCTGAAGTCAGGAGATTTTTAGGTTAAATATAAGGAAAAATCACCCAGACTGTGGTCGGGCACTGGAACAGCTCCCCAGGGAAGCGGTCACCAACTTTGGTGGTGGTTCCAATTTTGACAGAGCTCAAGAAGTGTTCAAGCACCTGGTGGGATTCTTGGGGTGTCTGTGCAAGGCCAGGAGTTGGACTTGATAATCCTAAATGTTCCTTTTCAATTCAGGTTGTTCTGTGATTTTGTGAATTAAAACTATGATTTACTAACAAGTCTTCAATGCTCAAATCCTACCAGCTTTCAAGCTTTATTACTTGGAATTTTTTAATAAATTACTGCTGTCAACACATTGACAACAAAATAGCCTCATAAAAGAATAAAGCAATTCCATTAATTGCTAACTTTATTATTGCCTTTAATATTTCCTTTAGTTGAAACCCTTTGTATGCCAAGCTTCCCATCTCCCTGCTCACAAGACCAACATTTGGTCTTTTGAACTACAGAACCAAGCAAATGGAAACAGACGTTGCAATTCCATATAACTGTGGGCATGACCGGCTGGAGAACACAGCACAACTTCACTCTTTTCTGCCATCCCTTCAGCAAGGACAGTAATTTGCATCAACCATCTGTTCAGAAGCTGATTTTCATAAAGTATGCAGAAAAGCAGTTATCTCAGATACCTTCCACCAACCACTTTCAAATTGGCCAAGAGGTTCAGAAGTTATTGAGGGGAAGAGAAAGAAGACAGTAATTTCTTCATCTTCTCCTCATCTCCTTCACTGCCAAGAAAAGGAGAAGATAAACAAAATAATGGCATGTATATCAGAAAACCTAAGCTTGATCTAGCAAGCATAAAATCGGCATTTTGTCACTTAAATGGAACAACTTACAGGAAGACAGTAACACTCCTAAATTACCACTGGAAGGAGTGGTTTATTGTCCAGCATAGAATAAGAGCCCTTAGAGCAATATAACTGGATTTAATTCTTCATGAACTATGTCACATAAATGGCAGAAATATTAATATTCTGAAAGCATGTGGATTCCCAGAATTTGTGTCCCTGAAATCCCAAATATGATGTTATTACAAATTACTGTTAATCCAGCATTTTTGTGTCCCAGTGGAAACATGACTGCCAAAAAAAGTGATCATTCCTCTGCAAATTTCCATGCTCAGATGCTTGCTACATAAATATTGGACTTTTTAATCAAAATTACTGAACAATAATAATGAGTATATTATATAGGAACATTTTATTGGTCAGACCTATTCTATTTCATTTGGAAGCTCTTCATACCAGCCATAACCTATGGAATAGAATAAACTCTAAGTTGTTATGGTCCAAAATTGTCCTTGAAAAAAAGAGTTACCTGATTCCAAATGACAAGTGTGTAACATATAATGCTGCTGCTGATTGATATCTGTGACAATTCCATGCAATCTGTCTGAGCAATTCAGGAAATTGTATCAACATAAGACTTCAGATGAATTCTTCTTTTCCTCCGTGTTAAAGACCCCCAAGCTTCCAAAAAGCAGGGAAGATTGCCTTCTGCTGAACATATCCAAAAGATTGGAATATTTGATTTGTTACTCGTTTATGACATTGCCAAGATATAAATGTAGAGCATGATAACTTCCTTAGTTCCAGATTCTGTGGAGAGTAAAAGAATTTCCCCTGCCTGCATACAAAACCTGCAAAAATGTTTTAACAGCCAAATAGTATGCAGCAGAGCTCTGCTTTACTTAGGCAATTTCTCAAAACCTACATTACAAGCAAAAGACCTATGTGGGTCTTGCCTTTGGGACACAAATAAATAGTATTCTCTTTTTCAAAGGTTCCTTTTCTTTCATGAGGAAAAAGAACATACCCAAATTCAAAATGCCATCACTTCTCTGGTCATAGTCCAACATTCTCTTTAATCTTTCTTCCAACTTCCTTCCTGTAAAGTGCCTAAAAATTCCCCCAAAATGGAGAAAGAAATGAAAAAAAAAAAATTCGCAGCCTTTTTAATTTTAAATTAGCTTCTTATATGCACATTCCCTATTTAAATACATTTTCTAAACACTCTGTGATGTAAAAACTGTATGTAGGTAGATATTCTTATACTTCTATTTTTAGTTTCCACTTCAGCTATATTTTTCACATTCTCACATCTATCTCCCACCAAACAGGAGAGAATTCTGCATCAAATAAATTGTAGTAGAAAATAAATGCTCATTTCTATTTTTTTTTTGTTCAATCTTGTAATGTCAAAAGTGGCTGATAGTTGCTATTTCCAAAGTGCAAAATGAAGCATGCATTTTCCTCCAATCCTCTCAGATGCCTCTGCACTATGTTACAAACATGCTGATTTAAAGGTCGTGGGAGCTCAGCATAGTGTTATGTATTATACATTTTGTTGTTTTCTTATTCTGAGTTTTTTTTTTTTCACAGATAACCACAAAAATAAGCTATGCCTCTTTGCTTTTCTGTTTTGTTGTTGCTGTTGTCGTTGTTGGTTGTCTGCCTTGTGTTTAATGTATATATTCTAGTAAATAACTATTATTCCTTTTCCCATGTCATTGCCTRAAAGCCCTGTAATTTCAAAGTTATAATAATTTGGAGGGAGTGGGTCATYTTTTCCATTCCAGGAAGGTTTCCACCTTCCTTGGCAGACATCTGTCTTTTAAACCAGCACAATACAATAATAAAAGAATATGTTTCATTTGTTTGTTCAGGATTGTTCATACTGTCCGATTTCTGGCAATTCCACATAGGAACAGTGTTGCTCAGGAACTGCTTCGGGGGACCAAGAGTTATTCTCTGCTGACTAAATTACATCACATCCWGTGGACTTATTCTCTTGAAAGAGTGAAGCAGATTTTGGGAATTAAGTTAGCCAAAAATTAAAAGTTAGCCAAGTTTATTTATTCATTGTCATGTAAAGGGAAGGCTGCAGGGGAGGGGCAGGAAAGGCAGCCTTTTTCAGTCTGGTCTTCATTAGACATCATTTTGTCACTGAGTAAAAACCATTTCTTCTTCTCTCTTCATGTTCACGCATCTTAGCTGTGGTCAGCACTAAAGATAGCTTGGAAAGACATGATTTGTRTTGGCAAGAAGGTGGCCAAGCTGGCAGAAACTGCAATTAATGTACAGAGCAGCTGCTGAAGGACAGAATAGCATCTGCTGYGTAGATTAGGTCTGCACCACATTACCTCTGTGCTTGGTGATGGCCTCCTGGGCTCTAAACAGATGGTTGCTATGCAGATTCAGGACRTCTATCAGCCCTGATTTCAGAGCACAGCCAAGAACATCAGAGCAGGAATCCTAGGTGGGTAACCAGAATTTCTGTGCAAGGTATTAAGCCAGAGGCTGGCAGATGCTGTAGCAGACTTCTTCTTTTCACTGTGGGGTTGAAAGAATGTTCTCACTTCAGTTCTTATCTTCAGCCAGGGAGAGTTTGAGACAGAGTTATCTCTGCATGAGAGAGAGGTCATCCCCTCTAGCAGGAACCTATTTCTAGAGTGGCACCATTAAAGAAGTGAGCCTTCCCTCAGAGTTCTTTTAGGAGGGGTGCTGTGCACGCTCTCCTTAGAATATGTTGAGAGAGTAGTGGCATTTCCTTGGAAAACACCTGTTGCCAGACACAGCAGTGCTGGAGGATATAATAAAGCTTGGTGCCCTTGGTATGCAGCTAACTGGTACAATCTTCCCTGGAGTATCCCAGAGYAAACCACTTCAGCATTTATTTACTCAAGGAATTTGGACTGTARTGGGTATAACAGCAAGTAGGTTTCTGTAAGCAGCCACAAGTTTTAAGTTATTCCAGAAGATTCTAACAACTATCAAAGCAATCTGTAATTGTAATAGGAGGCCAAGTAAACTTCAACAAAAACACTCAAGTTACAAAGTAGGTTTCATAAAACAAAAACCTTCCACCGCCACAACCTTCATGAGCTAATGTGACAAGACAGCTATGCCAGCTACTGAGGGCTGAGCAACCAGACAATAAAAAGTTTGCAATTGCACAGGTGCCTGGTGTACCTGTCACTGATCATCTTCAGAGTGGGAATAGGAGGCTCTGCTGATTCAAGATGATGTCTGACAGAWATGTCTCCTGATGCCCTTTCCAAGAGACTGTGATGCTGAAACTAAACCACTCTTCAGGACTGAGAACTACAAACTTTGATCAATTCTTTTTTGTTTCAGACCAAGCTGAACAGTAATCAAGTGAAGGAAGGTGATTAAAAAAAACAGATTAGTCCCCTTGCTTTAAATTCTTGGCTCAGAGTATGATTAGCTGTAAGGCAATAAAAGAGCCCTGTACTAGCTCACACAGCWGAAGACCCTCCTGCTGTGCAGGGAAGAGGAGGAAGATCTATTTTAGTGCCACTATCCCTCTGTGGAGAGCAGGACAGTCTCTGCATAGTTTTTATAGTCACAATTTAGGAACCAGAGAGTTTGTCAACTATAGATTTAAAGTGTCTTCACCACTAGGAGGATTTATGTACCCACATACAAAACTATGAGCTGCTCTATACTCAATCAGGAACTGCTACATAAAACCTCACAATACAGGTTTAGCTAAACTCTTGGCAAACTTACATTTGGGTGCCAAAAAATTCTCTGATATTGTACAAAACTATTGTACAATATGTGCAAAACTTATGCCTCACAAATGTATAAGTTTAGTGTTCAAATTTGGGTGATTATGGAATAAAAGAAGAGCTACTCTAAATTCCTGCCATGCACATATACATGCTCTCACACACACGCTTTTTTTTTTTTTTAATAGTATGTATACCTAAATACATACATATATGTATATACAGTTTTTCCAAATTTGAAATGTGGAAGCTTCTAAGTTTAAGAAAACCAGGAGACTTTAGCAGATGCCTTATAACAAAATCCTATCCATGCCCACAGCATTAAAAGATGAACACAATTTGCATAGTTCTCACACAAAACTCCAGACAGAATATTCGTAATTCAGATTTGGCTTACAATGTATTCATTTACATTTTATAATGACTTTAGCAGTTAAAAAAAAAAAAAAAACATTTTATAATGACTTTAGCAGTTAAAAAAAAAAAAAAAAATCCAAGAATGAAATAGGTTTTCTCCCCAGATGCCAGAAAGTAAAATGAACATAATATTCAGGGCACCAGTAGTAAGGCCACAACTTCAATTTTGAGTATCACCATCAAGAAAAGAAATCACAGCAGGCAGATTAATCACTTACTTTGCTCTAGGCACTTTACTCARCAAAGACCCTCTGAGCCCCCTCTTTAAAATTGACATCTGAAATTCCAATGAAATCTCAGCTGAATAAGGAACTTGTCCTCTTTCCTCCAAACACAGTAACTCTATATTCATTCTTTCACTCATGCACCTGAAACCTCGTTAAATTAATGGAAGTGACAGGGGCACCTAAGTGGGAATAACCCCATAAATATTCTTAAAGGRCATATAGAGTGAAAAAGTAAAGTCTTCACAAGTAGATTTTTTCTTTTTAATGATGTAAAATTATTTCATTTTGGAATAAGTTTCAAACAGGAARAACGAGCAATGGGAGGAATTTCCAACCTGGCTTTAAATTACAATTGCAGGAAATCAAGCTGCTTCTTTTGAAACTGAAGATAATAGAAAGTCCCCAGATTACTTATATCTCTCTGCTATCGAGACTAACTTAAGCAAACTTCAAAGACTGTGATGAATTCACCAAGATTGCTAATTTTATCTAACCCTTAAAATCCCTCCCTTCAAAAKGTTTTCTTTCCTTTTCAGAAAACAGGACAGCACATTTAAAATAAAACCTGAAATTGTTMTGAGCACATTTGCTGTTTTAACTACAATTTAGGCAAAGTGTTCCWTCTGCTTCATCAAAAGCCAAGAAACAAAGCAGATATAGCTGCCTTCCTAGATCTGCTCTTATYTGTTGAGTCCTATGAAAATAGGTAAGGAAAACATAAATTCAACACTGGAGAAGAAAGGAATGGTATCAGAACTCTGAAAACCAAYTTCATGGATAATATACTTGCAAATGTAATACCTTACCAAATCAGTGGCTGCATTACTTCTGTTTCCACATTGAGGAAATACAATATAAGATCTTAATAGTGCACAGAATTAGGAAACAACCAACAAACACTACTAGGCTGCCCGGGATACTATTCAATACAACAAAACACTGAGAGCCCTCTTTTGCATATTTTGCCTGCACAAGAACCTCAAAAATGCAAGCTATTTGCTGCAAGGGTGGGGACAAATGACAGTTGAGAAATAAAAATTTTCACAGTTCCATAAACAAGATCAGCAAATACGGCTGGATGGCTCACACACACAGAGCTTGTTGTCCTCCCTAACTTCTTTTTCTCCCCTCACCTTCCCAACCTGGCAATAACCCAAACTGCCACACACAAAACACCAACTTGCACTTACTCTCCRTACCCATATTGTCTGTACTTGAATTCACCTGTTTCCTCTCCACCCATCCAGTCCCTTATTTTGTCCTCARTCTCATAAATAATTTTCCTTTTTGGGATCTGAGTCTGAGTCTTAAAAAATTTACTCCAATTCTCGACTTCTCCCAAAAGGCTTCAAATTCCCTTCCTCACAATGCTCTTTCTCCTGCCCTCAAATTCACATTTAAATTCAGTTTCTCTATACCATCACAGTGTCCTCCAGCATYTCATTCATGCAGCAAGGAAGCTTATCATCAGTTCTTTACCCAATTCCCACACTTTTTCCARTGAAGCCTGCACAAACTGCTTCCTGGTCTTCCCTCCAATATATTACAGTTTCTTGTTCTAACCTGTTCCAATAATTGTCCCTCTGTCTATAAAAAGGCTACGTCTTTTGCATCCCAGTGAAAGAGAAAGAAAAAAAATGAAAGGAAAGGAAAGAAAATAAATTAAAATAATTCTCCTTGCTTTTWATTTCTGTGTTCAGTCACACCACAGCTTTGGAAATAAGGAAAAGTAACTCTAGGAATTTTTCAGATCCACCATGTGCAGTATATAAAGAGATCTCTGCAAATGAATTCTAATGCATTTACCTACCATGTGTACACTAGTGTCTACAGAACATGRGCAAAGCAGTATTTTTCCAAAGCCRTATAATTTATCCAAAGTGGAAGAACATTTTTTGAAAAAGTAGAAAAAAACAAAGTTTGTGACATTTTGTCATAAAACCAATCTACATCTCAAACATTGCATCTCTGCTTTACCACATTAAGTGCATCAGAACTTGGCTACTAAAGGGTGGTAAGTATGTTGGTGAGTGGGTTTTCCCCCTTATTTCATTCCGCTGAAATGGCTGAGACTTTTTTTGCTGAAATTATCCCAAAATACTCAGCCTAAGTRTGTACCCAATGTGAGAAAATGTCCACTTGGGCAGGAAAGTCAGGTTCCATAAATCAAGAAATCATAATAAAAAACTTCCTTCAACAGCACTAGCAACCAAGAGCTCAATGTATGATAATTATCAGGTAATCTTTCTTCATTGCACTTTCCATTTTACAYTCAATTGAGCTTTTATGTTCCTTCTCACTTCTTTTGTTTCCTGATGGGTTTTTTTTTGCTGCCAAACTGGTTGCAATCTTTGGACAAATCCAGGAAAATCTGATGGGGATCTGGGGTGGAAACATGGTCAAMAAGAGTCACAGGGTCAGACAGGGTGAGGTGTCATGCCCAGGTCATTGGTGGTGGTGGTAGATGTGGAATAAATTACCTTGGTGCTTCCCCTGGACTGCAAGTGCATTGTCACCAGAACAGAGCATCTGCCATTCTCGGAAACTGTCCAGGCTGTTTCTGTCAAAAATATTTTGTCCAAAGGCATAGCACAAATTCTTATGATAAACTGGACTTTCCAAATCAGTGATCCATCATTTTGATTCACAAACTTTGACATAGTTCCCCATCAAAAAATACAGAAGCTGACTGTAGATGGAAACAATAATAATATGAGAAGGAYGAGGATGCAAAGCAGATCTGGGAAAGGAAAAAAAAAAAAATTTCTCAGTGCCTACTTTTTTCCCCAGACACAAATTTCTTCCAAATGCCTTTTGGAAGTATCTAGTTTAAATGAGTCAGAGTAATGATCTGACCTTTTCCAAGTATTGTCTTACATGAAACACAATCACTTTAAGACAAAACGCATATAATTATTCTAACTGCTGAGGCATTTTTCTGCTAATGGAAAGCAAGCTGTCGTTTTCCACACTGAGCAGCACTTTTTCAAAGCTGTTGAGCCCTGGAGCTTTCTCTAAGTCTTCAGTCTCAGAAGCTCTACTATAACACTTCTCCAAATCACTGAGTTCAGATAACTGAGAAGTATTTAACTGATCAGATAACTGAGAAGTATTTAACTGAAGCCTAAGTCTATTAACTACAAATTGCAGTTAAGTAACACTGAGGATTTGATTAAAACTTGGAACACTAGGGGTAGAGGAGAGAAAAAGAAATATGAAATASAGGGGGGAAATCAGAATCAAAAAGCTCCCAAAATGCAGGAAAAGGAATCTATAATCTTGTATAAGCTCTGATTTTTCCTTTCTGTAACAAATAAAATGGAGAATAGAGAATGCTGATTGTTTCAACAAAAGGAACACACCTACAGACCATAAACTTGTGCCCATTTTTCAAACTGATTAACCTTGAAACATCAGATARCAAGCAGGAAAATAAATTACTTAAATCTTTATAGAAATACCAGCATCTTCTGTTTTCATTTACACTACAAGCTCGTGAAGACAATGCATATCTTTCCTTCATCAGGTATTTCCTAATTTAATCTTTTTATTAAAGGGAAGGAGAACAAAGACACCAAGAAAGGTAAATCACACGTAGTGTAAACAGACTTAAACTTTGCATTTAAAAAAAAAATCTGAAGCCTTTGTTGCAATTTTAATAATTTCCCAGTGAGATATTTTAGAAAAAAAAAATTAAGTTGATGATTTAAGGACTTAAACGCATAAATATCCAAGATAACTCTAATAWAAACTGACTTTAGGAGAACGCAAGCTGAGCATTTGTGAGTTCTAAAGAGAGGTGGTTGGAAGTGTTGTTTACTCTCATTTTGACTAGCACCCACTTAAATTTATAACCACCTTTGTATATAAAAGAAAGTTTAGTAACTGCTCCTTAATTTCTGTTTTAATAGAGACACTGGAAAATTCAGCAACCTGACTAAAAAAAGAGAGAATAGCTCATCTGACTTCCCATTTCTAAGAAGATAAAACTCAGAAAGCTTTCTGCTCAAAATGTTATGTTGTAGCTCAAAAAAAACTAAAGCCGACCAACCAAACAACAACAATTAAAAACTAACAAAAAATCATACACACACACAAACCACAACGTTAATAGACTTCATCTTTAGGAAAATGTTGCAATGGAAATAATCAGAATTTTCAGAGCTAAGTAAGTGGCTGTTGCATCGAAACAAATGATTTCTGTATATCACTTAGTGCTCCAGAAGAGTAAAACAACTCACCTATTATATAACCATAGCCTTGTTTGTTTATTGAGTTGTAAAAAAAAAAATGCTTGGCTTCTCTGCCCCATGAAGGGAAGAGTGGTACAGTTTGTGGAATTCTACATAAAATACTGAATTCCCCTAGTTCACAAAGAAGTTCAGCTGGGCGTAGGCAGGACAGCACTGGTCCAGTCAGTTATTTTTAAGAAGATGTAGCTAAATATACTTAGTTTCCCAAGATTTTTTCCACAATCATTTCAACTCAAAGTTCTAGAAAACCTTTAATAAATTTCTTTTCCCTGACATTTTCCTCCCAAACTAAGTATTTTCTTTGTTTGTAGTCTGTTTTCCTTTTTCTAAATCTTTCTGTCTCCAACTGAGGAAATGAAAAACCCATAACAACATGCAGAACAATCAAAATAAGGGACTGAAAGTGGATAGAAARAACTGCAGTTTAATTTTGTCCACTGACATCAAATACAACTATTTTAAACAAGTCAAAAGAGGGAAATTTTCTCCATTACCACATCCGTCAAAATTTTTGATACTGCAAAAGCTATTTGTCAGTAAAAGCATTTGACATTTGTCAATGTGACAAAAAGCAGAACTAACAAATGTGAATATCTAATTCTCTCAGGAAGGTCAAAAGTGCTGATATTATGCAGAAAGCTTAGYTGTTCTGTTTCACAAAATGTTTTCTTATTCAACTGAGCTCAAAATCAGCATGTTTTCACTAAGCTTTCACCTAATTTCTGCTTACAACAAACTGGGTTAAGCCACRGCATCAGCAATACTGTGAATTAGAATCTCTCTAAGACTAAGATCTTGTAAGACTTGGTAAACATAGAAGACCCAAAAATTAATCTTTTTTGCACATCTCATCCTGTTCTACTCACAAAAKATCAGATTGTTCACAAGTCTGGTAATTTTTTAATAACTCTATTTCTGATTACTGAACATCTTGGAAACTCCACAGGATGTGTGGGATGCTGCATTCTTCAGCTTCATGTGTATGATCATATGGTTTGCTGGAGCAGGTTGAGCCTCAAAGAATTCAAAGACTTCCCATGTATTTCATGATAAGCGCATTTTTTCCTGGACAAAGCCAACACTCAGCAGCTCTGTGCATAGAGAAAACTGCATGATTCAGCAGAGCAGAGACACTGCCCTCGACATCTGTAAAGGAAATGTGGATTTTAAACACAAATAAGGAAAATATTCATACACTTTAAAGAAGCACCTTTCCTCCACCTTTTCCCAGTTTCTATTCCATCAGTCCAGAGCCCACTCCTTCCCTCGTATTATCCCCACAGATTAATCAGTCCCTTCAGAGGTGAAGTGAGGCARGAGGTGTGTAATGATCCAGTTAGTGAGAGATGCCTCTGCCCAAATTAAGGTGCAAATGAGATCATGTGCCAAAGTCAATAATAGGGATTTCATTTAACATTAAAGGTGAGGTAGAGAGATTGAAAAAAAAAGAGGAGAGAGGGAGGGAGAGAGAGAAAGCGTGGGGGGGGGTGGGGAGGGGGTGGTGCTGTGGAGATAGAGAGAGAGATCAAGCAGAAAAAATCCCCACCCATGGATCCAGGAGCTTCATGTCGGTCCTTCTTCATCTAGGGCTTCTCAGTGATGGGGGTCTTGGGTCATTCTTCTGGGAGCTTGACCTTTATACAGTCCAAGTTCTGGGTATCCATGGGGTGGATGCAGATGCTGTCCCATAACTTGGGGTGATATGTGTGTGAGCAGTTGCTTCCTTTCCCAGTTTACCACAGTGGGAATTTTTGTCTGGATGCATTAACCAGGATGTGCTAAACTGTAGCTTGCTTCAACAGGCCTGGAATTAGCTCCCTCCTGTCGCAGATTCCTCCTTTCTGTGTTTATGTCAAGTTCATTCTGCCGTGGTTGATGTTACAGTAAGTTTCTTCTGTGGCCTTGGCAGTGTATGAGATGGACAACTGTGCTCTTTAGGTCCTTGCAGGGTGAAGGACATTGGCTGCCATCTGTACAAAGCTGTTTGTCTATGCTCCTTCTTTCTCCCACTTTTCCCTTGCTCCAGTGTGGGGTCCCCAAGGGATTTGCAATTCCTTCAGGAATATCCATCTCCACTAGCATTGGTTTTCCACAGCCACAGTAAATATTTTCTCCATCACCATGTAGCACCCCCTTTTCTGTCTCTCCCTTTGTGGGTCTCAGGGCTCTCTCAGTCCCTTCACCATTCTGMCTTCCCTTATCCCAGTTGTTCCCAGCATGGAAGCATGTCCTGCAGTGGGTCAGCTGGAGATGTCTGTGTCCAGCACGGAGCAGCCCTGGCTGATCCTCACAGGGSGACCCCAGCAGCCCCCCACTACTAAAACCTGCTGACCTACAGCTGATACACTGCCTTATATACTCCCTAAATCCTTCTTCCTGCACAAGGAATAGTGTTGCATCCCCACAGGTTCTGTGCCAGCCTGGAGAACTGTCAGGCCTCATCAGGGAGCAGAACAAGCCCCATGTGCCTCAATCTCCTGAATGCGCTCAGTTTTTACAGCAGTCCTTGTTTTCARTGTTAGCTGAGCTTTGACTGTCCATTCCAATGCACTGGAACAATGCCTATATTCCTCCTAGAAAGTCCATCCCTGCTTCCACATTCTGTGTGGGGCCCTTCTAAAATTTGATCTCAGTCAGGATTTTCCTGTTTGTATATGTCTTTATCTACCTCAAGGTTCTCCAAAATGCRGACGTTCCCCACAATGCAAGGCTGCACTTGCTTCCATTACTATTCCATAATCTATATGTGAACTATTAAGCATAATCTAAAGTTTGTAATGTAAACACATCATCTGCTGTCAAATTTTCTGTTGGGCTTTTGTGCATTGTGCCTGGCTTGAAAATTGCTTTCAAGAACTGTATTACTGCCATTTGTCATTAATATGAGTCACAGCATCATCTGCCCCAAACATCAAAACCATTTATGGTTAACCTTGGGAAATCTATCAAAATTATTTTAATAATTTGGCAATTGCATGATTGCAGATTTTGCAGCAGTTTCACTCACAGTCAAGCATCCCCAGAAATGCCTGTGAGATGCTGAGCTACTAGACAGCATATTTGTCAAAGCATTAAAATTAAGCAAGTGAACAAACCATATTTTGGTGTCTGACAACATATGTCAGGACAGGTAGGAGAGTCTAAGCTAAGAGTTAACTGGCACAGCTTGCTCATGCACGACTTATAACTGGAACAATTTCCCAGGCCACTGGGGCTCTCATTCTCTGATGTTACAGAGGTCACTTTACTGCAGTTCCATGCAGAAATGCATCAGGTGCCAAGCTACTAAGGGTATTTCAGTCACCATCTCCCAAAACAAAAAGGTTACTTCAAAACAGAATTCCGCTGAGATGTATAAAGTTCAAGTGGATTCCAAATGTAGGTTTGAATCAAGGCCAGTTTTTCACCCACTACTTGCACTCACACTGAGCGTTAGCTTAAATAGACCTTCTACTCCAGTAATCTTCACCTGCCTCCATGCACCTTTAAAAGATAAACATCTGCTCTCAGATTCCATTTTGCCAAACTTGTGTGGCATCGTCGAGGTTTCTTTCCCAAATATTCATACCCATTTTTTGTGTTTGTAGTTTCAGTACATTTTTCTTGAACACGGATTAACAGAATTGTCCACAGCACTCTAGATGAATCGAGCAGTGCCTTTTTCAGAATATGACTATTTTCCATATTTCTCCCATACAGCTTTTGCACTTGTCCTTCATTTCTCTTTAACATTTGTCTTCTTCTCCATGTCACATGACACTGGTGGTGTAGACTTGCAACATTAAATAAGCTCTCATTTTTCTGCCCAAAAATTCTTCCATAACCACCCCATTCATATAGAAATTCTTGTAATTAATATTTATTTTAACAACAGTAGCTGTGCCTTCATTTAGTACCTTCCAGTCATATATTATCAGCACATTCCCATTTCCGTATCCATCTTATGTCATTAGAAAAATTGTATGCTATGTCCTGAGCTGCATCATAAAACAAACATATTTATCATGTTTGCCTAGCAGGATTCAGAATTATMTGTTTTAGAAAAATCCCCAGCTTCCTGCATTTCAACACTAAATGCTGAGCAGCAAGTAGTCTACATGAGTTGAGTTTCTGCCATGAATTTACTTTTTATTACAGCTCTGGGCACAGGAATTACTTACTGAGCTGAAGTACTAAAGGTATAGTTTCAGCTGGAGTTTGGCAGAAAAATAGAGAAAGAAATAAAATAATGAACACCATGCAGTTTTCTGAGCAAAAAATGCTGAGAAACTAAATACTTCATTAATTATGAAAGACTTTAAATMGCTGATAATATTTTCAGAGAACTTTAGAGGATGAAAATTTCTCGTGTTTTGTCTAGCATTTAGTCTGAGCACATATAAACTGCCCCTATGACATGCTAGGCTGCTCTTGGAATTAGTGAACATTATGGCTCAAAACCATGTGGTAAATCTTTGGACAGTTTCCATGCTCAATAACAACAGAATTCACACTAGCAGTACAGGACTGTTAAATTTACATTCTGTCCAAAGGTTTGCTCAATTCTGGATAGAGTCAGAACACTTTGCCTCAGCACCCTGGACAAATTACAGGGCAAATTTTGCCCAAGGTTTATTGCTTGGTTTGGGAAAAA
>NW_026623391.1:1658381-1662957 GCF_030028575.1 Malurus melanocephalus | reverse complement strand
GTCAGTGAAAATATTTTTAATAGATTAATAGAGTACTTCACAGCAGAATTGTAATAGAAAATGCTAATATATAGAAGATGCAAATTTGATCCTGCAGTAATTATGGATAATAAATATTAGCCAATATGCTAAAGCACAACTGRAAACAGCTAAACAGGAATCTATCAGTGAAACATCCTATGTGTCTTCGTATTATTTTACTAGAATGCAAATTAAATTTATCTATGTAAAACATGTTTTTGTTCAAACATGTTATGTTGGTTTAAAAATGTATATATTAGTAAAAACAGAAACAGCCACCATGAATAGGAACAGTTACCATATTTATTAGTTAAACAAGTTCCCTGACTGACTAGTGGCAATGTCTAAATTTGCAAAACATGTTATTAAAATATTCTATGTCAATCTTTTACAGTCTTCCACACTGGCAAAGTGATTTGTGCCTATACTGATGCCTGATGATTTTTGCTTTTCCTTTTTACTCTTTCTGTACCCTCTATGCATCCCCCTGTACCCCTAACCCCACATGTTTGTAATTCCTGGAGCCTGATATTCCAGCTTGGTTTAGGAGTTCTGCTGGGCAGAGAGACCAAACATCCTGAGGAAGGGATCAGTGTGCCCTGTGCTATCTTAAACYCGAGGCTCCAGCCTTGGGTGAAGTCTTCTGTCTGGAACATCTTGTGTAAACTGGGCTCTGGCTTCATCCAGGATGAGGGATTCATTAGAATAGGGGGACATTACTGCATTTGTTAAGTTTCTTATTGGGGAATCCTAGACAGATACGCTAATTCCTGAAATCTGTAAAACTCGTGTCTGTGCTATACACGGGTGTGCATTTTGCTATCAAGTTGTGCACCTGGGATCCCAAATACCGAGGTAAAACCCGTTTTTTTCCCCTTAACTGTGTCTGTATCGTTAATAAAAACTGGCCATCAAGGCAACAATACTAGAACTGCCAAATGTTTAGTTAGTGATTCAAATTTCCTTAGCTATATCTTTATTAAATCAATCTGCATTTTTAAAACTTCTCACAAGGTGTACATAACCAGTTATTGTTTCCCTCTTGCACCAACCCTGTTGCTGTTGCAGAACATAGGAAATCAGGATATAGCATTATCATCCTGTCCTTTTCATTGCGTTTTTCAAAATGAATCCTGATGAGTCTCAATTGGCAGATGTGTGAAGACTAAAAAGTGTTTTCCARTCAGTAAAAGAAATATTCCATTCTGTACCAAATTAACCTCTAATCCCCAAACTATCCCTAACTGCTAGTAAGAAAGCCTTGGAGTTATGTTTCGCTTTTAATAATTTCTAGAACGCTAAGAAAATCAGAGTATACAAGACATCAGAGGAAGCAGAACACAACAATACTCATGCAATCTGTTTATGGGATCATACTCTCAACCCCAGTGAATCAATGGGCTTCCTRGTATATGAACATCATGGGACATAATCTATAAGGGAGCTTAAGCTGACTTTTCATTGTAGTTTCTTCTGCTTCAGAACCCAAACCTGGCTTTTTGTTCTGCTATGCTATTGCAATGCTGGAACATGGCATGGAAATCTCTGTATTCTCCTTTCACACATCACTTCCAAGATTTCGGAAATAAAAGCCAAGTACTGATAAGACCCATCCACTAATGGGTTTTAAACTATTTTAGAAAAGGTGGAAAATCACAAATCTACTCAGGTGCATCAGCAAAGCCAGGAACACAAATAACATGTGTGAGTTTACATGTAGCAACTGGGCTTTAGGGAGTCATAGTTAATCCTACTCTTCTTTCCACTGTGAATTCATTCACACTGTGGCAGGAGTTTTGGACTCATCTGGATAGTTATACAGACTCATCACACCAGCTCTAGCAGAACTTTTCCAGAGACCTGTTTGTCATACAGAGAATATTSTAACAAATATCCCAAAAATGGTATAACCATACCTGATACCAAACACTAGCATTAAGAAGTCTAAAATGGAAAATAGAAATTATTTCTTGCAYGGAATAACAGAGTGAACAGGGGTACATTATAGATATATCTATAGTGAAGCAAAAACATAGCCTTATTTCTGTTGCATTAAAAATCTGTTAATTCATATATTTAAGATATATTTGTCTGAACAAAAGTTCTTTCACACAGAGGTAGAATGATTATTTTTTTTTGCATCCCTTCAAATTACATAGCTAAAGCACAGTTATTTGCTTATTACAAGTACAATTGTAGAGTCGTAAYATTTTTGTTTTTACCAGTTACCACTAATTTTCTGGTTGTATTATTGTGTGCCTAATTATGGTGTAATTACAACAGAGTTAATTTGTAACATTAATGCACTCAGTAAAAGTATTACAATGAGAAAAGACAATGAATAATACACTTACATAGTGAATTACCCTGTAATGTTAATTAGTTCTAGTTAGTTATTGAAAGGGAGCTTGCAGAGCAATTCTGCTGTAATTTCATTGCAATGAAAGTACCTCTATTGTAAACCACAGGAAGATTTTGTCAAGGCTTGAATGGAACCCATTAAAAACAAATAATGCTCTGAAACGCTGAAAAAAAGCATTTGAAGCCATATATACAAAATTCTTCAAGATGTCGATGCAACTCCACACAAGTAAAACAAAGGAAAAAACAACAACCCTAACAAACCATAGTTAAAAGTTTCCGATATTCTTGTTGGACATGTACGTGATCTTGACCAGAGATGCCCAAATTAAATTATTTTAGGAAGTTAAATCAAGGCATTCTCATAGAATTGAAATTCACAAATGTCAATGACCCCTGGTAAATTCCTTCACCTTCCCCATCTCCATCAGATACCCTGTGCTAATCCAGGTTGCGTTGAGCAGAAAGCATAAAGGGCCTTGGATACACAATCTCTTCCTGGAGGCCTCAAAGCAGGACATCGTGTGATGTCCCCTCCTTGGTATGACACTCGAACTGCCCTCAGCATGGGGCAGGTGTGAAACAGATTGAGGCTTCCTCTCCTGCTCTCCCTCCCTCCCTTCCACACAGGAAACAACCTCCAGAGGGGTATAGATGCCCAGCCCCATATCGCTCTGTCTTGTGCCTGTTCCTGCCAAGTCTGGATGGAGCATTTCCAGCCCAGAGGCATGRAACATTCCAACCCATGTCCTCCATGGCCAGGGCTCTTGGCTGAGCCTGCCTTGCCCTGGCACCAGGGAACATTTCCCCAGCACCTCTCCACCCAGTGGAGGATGGACTGTCTGGGCAAGCTGCTGCTTTGCAGATTAGCGCATGTCCTGCTGCAAATATTTACACATTGGACATTCCTCTTCACACGAGTGAAAATTTTGTGAAGAAAGGTCAGACCAGTACAGAGCTTTTTGTGTATTCTTAGCATATTAGAACAAATTGCAAAAATACAGATAAATGGCAGCTTTGAAAAGTTTAAAGTCATCTAAGAACATCTATTCRCAGTTTRAGATAAAATGTTCAGATTCATACAYGTGTTYRCTGTGATCTACTAAGYTACATTGYAGAGTCTTAGGGCACTTCCATCATGCTGCAAGATTTTCCTGGTTCACTTTGTACTCCATGAAAGAAATCAAACGTACTCACACACTGTGAGTCAGTCARCCTGTTTCACTAACTTAACTGTTATTCAAATGAATAACTAATTAATAATAACTTGCTGTTATTCAAATTAGCCTACTCATTTCCCCACATCTATGACTCCCTCAAGTTCTTCCTCTCCAGTTTCAGGCAGAGCTGGAGGCAATTGAGAGTATAGGCAAGCAAATATTCCCCCAAAACTCCCATTCGGTTATCAAAGGGAGATTCTTCTGGTGACTCATGTATACAAAATTTCAGTACTGAGACATTCAATGCTGCAAAAAAAAAAAAAAAGGTCTTGCTCTGTTTGTATTAAATTTCTCATTACTGAAAAAGGGATATGGAACATAATTATTAGTGCAMGTGGGATTCTCAAAAACATACCAAAGAAAGGGGTATGTGGGGAGGTAGAATGAGAAAGGAAGTGTTTTTATTTTCTGCCTCATAAGAAAATGACTATTTACATTTTTGACCAGATAAGTCATTTGGTTATACTAGGTTTATGACTTATCTAGGACTACCTCTTTTATATTTCTCACAGAACTGTTCCAGGTATCCCCACTGAACTGCATCATCTGTGTTTGTTTCTGAGCTTCAGTCAGACTCCTAYGTTACTTATCAAACAGAAGACACTGAAAAGCTTTGTTATATCATTTGGCCATAAAAAATGAGCAGACAGACATTGTTTATTACTAAAGTTTATTACTAGTCCTTTTGACTAAAAGCTTTGAGATTCTGACTRTAAATATAAGATATTCATTATACTGCATCTAAAGTAATGCATTCTGAAATCCAAAAWTATTTCAACAAAAGAAACTGCTTTTATTAAACTACCAGCCAGARAAAAAGCTGATGAAACTCTTTTAAATTCCTTAACAGCTTGTGTCCCAGATGTTACTTTTTTCAACACTTTTGCTTGCATGTTTTAATAGATAGATAGCACATCATATTTTCTTTTCACTTCAATCTTTAAATTAGTATGAATTTGAGGTAGGTTTCATTT
>NW_026623391.1:1647815-1658145 GCF_030028575.1 Malurus melanocephalus | reverse complement strand
ATTTTGAAAGAAAATATTTTAATATCATTTTTTAAAAAAATGTCTTTTCAGACATTTAAAATTAGGACTATTTCAATTTCACACAGAGAAACTGAATACAAGACTTGTATATTTCAGAGGAAGCTATGTTTGAAAAACGTGATATTGTAAATTATTATTATTTTTWCTAAATTTTAAAGACCAAACATCAAAATCCAAATTATGATAAAAATAAATTTTGAGAACAGACTTTGCCTACACTTTTTTTTCATAATTATTTCCTCGTCTTCGTCTTATTCTTTGGTTGTAAATGGCCTTGTGTCTGGACCATTGTGATGCAAATGCAGCCCAGGAGCCTCAAGCTCTGCTCTGGTCAGCAAGAGGAGCTTGGAAGAGAGCTGGGACACTGGATATTTCTGCTGAGATCAGCTGGTGCAGAACATCTTGCAACTCTTTTCCCAGTATTATTTAATAGTARTAATAATAGTAATTATTGCAATAATAATAATATTATAATAATAATAAAATAATAATAATAACAACGTGGAAAGACTGCAATACTTTCTCAACCATCCCCTGCAGTCAAGTGCTCCATTTACATATTTGAAGGAGTTGGATGTGGGAGTCCATGTTGTAATTTCTAACAATTATACCATGATTTTTTTTTCAGGTGGAGGTTTCCTCAAAATTCCTGATGCTGTAAGCAGAAAAATTAAAATGAAAGTATAGATTTTAATCATTATTCCAAGCTTTAAGAGAGAAAGCATGTGAGTAATTATCTCTGAAAATGCTTAAAGTTAAAACCAAGATTATTTTTATATGTTTTAATATATAGTTTTTATAGATGCATCTGTGAAATATAAAATAAATAAAGATGCATCTGTGACTTTGAATTTTTTTGGTTTTCCTCTTTTCTCCCCTTCAAGGTTTTGGATTAGTAATAGCAAAACTGATCAAAACTTCATTGTGTTCAACTATACACGTAAGTAAACTGTAATTTTTCCCTTAAAGGTCTTCAGAGTTTTCTCTGCCATTTATCAAGTGGTTTTAAATGCTTTAAAAATGTTTAATATACTCAAAAATAAAGCAAAATATAAGAAAACTGGTTCCATTAAGGTTGAGACAGCAACTAAAAAACCCAAACCAGATTTGCTTTATTTGTCAAGATTAAACCAGGAAGTTGATTTAGCATCAATGCAAAATGCCTGTGCCTACCACACCAAATTTTCAGTACTTCTGTAAATTTTAGCCATCATCAAATTCATAGATTCTGAATCATTAATTTGAGCATTACCAAATAAATACTTTGGATATATACTACTCTAGATTAATTAATTTTTTCAAATAGCAGCACATGATGTTAGGAATTTAATGAAAACATGGGGTGAATCACTATTCGTAAGAACCTTTATCTAGAGAATCAAGTTTTAAAAACAAACAGACAAAAACCACCACCAAAAAAAATCCCAYGGGGGGGTGACTCAGACCTGTTAAAAGTACAAAAGCGTGCAAAGATGGAAAAATACAGCTGTCAAACATATCTTGTTTCCACAGTAACAGCCCATTCCAAGCAAAGAATCAGAATACCTCATATTTTTAAGAGGCTGACAACTGAGAGCTGAGCAAATATGGTTTCCAAAAAAATAACATGAGTAGAAGCTGTAATGCCCCAATTCTAGAAGGATGAAGATCTGYAGGATCAGAATATATGCAAGAAATTGTTCTACAGAAGCACAGCAACATTTTAAAGTGTGCTTTCATATTAATGACGATCTCAGAGCAAAGTACAAATAGAATAACCCGTTAAAACATCAGATTTTTCTTGATCCAGGATTATACAGTTTGACTCTTCCTCTTATGGATATCAAGAAAGTTAAAGAAAACAGCACAGAAAAGCGAGTTGAGTTATGCAGGCAGTGTATAGTGCAGATATACAAAATGAACGAACAGTAACTCCAAGAACTTGATATTTTATCATTGAAAGCTATTATTTTTTCATCAATTTGATGGAGCTCCTTTGATTTGCCCCAGCTGAAAATGTGACCTTTACYCTTTAAAGTATTTGGTTTAATTTCACTAGCTGGAAATATTTTGGCAAATTACAATTACAAGGTGGGAGTAAGATCAAATAAGGAAGGACAAGAGTTTTTCACACGTCACTCCATAGTACACAATTAATTTTAAGTTTCTTTGAGGACTGAACCATATTGTATCTGATAAAAGAGAGAAATTCACCCCAAGTCCTCACAGTTTTAGGCAAAAATGGAAATATTGGTACACACTGCCTGCACACCACTGAAGAAGTCACTTGTTTCCCACTAGTTGACATTGATTAAAAAGAGGTTTTTGGTTGGTTCTGGTAAGGTCATTRGACAGCTTGAAGATCATAAATAACTCCAGTGTCTATAGGTAAACTTCATGCATGGATCACCTTTAAGCTAAYTAGAGTTGATCCAATTTCTTTCAGCAGAACGAGTGTGGATCATAAAGCMCACATTTAAGTGCTTCTGCTGAATGGGGGACTAGTTAAGATACAGTAAGAGAAATGAAGGCACTCAAAYATGTTAGGCAAATTTTCACTCATTCTGAATTCTCTACTTCTACAGCCTTCACTTCTAAAAAAATCTAAAATCATTTATATAATTAATGTGATGAAAAAAAATCCTGTAATTGTATAAAGGATATAGACACACATTTGATATGTATACTCAGTGCTCAGAAAAATTAGGCAGGAAAATTCGTGACACAAAACTAGAAAACTATRGAGTTACAATTTCACAGAAATATCTTGTTTCTGACATTTTACATATATTCATTAAGACGGATAGAATTTTTATCATATAATTACAGAGTGGTGAGTAATAATGCTAGATTATTTGACCTTTCTTCTCACACATCTCAGATTCTATAAAATTTTTCACTTAGCGGAAAGATTTGCTATTGAAAAATAGAAGACTTTAGGTTTGTTACTGTCAAACAGTAAGATCTCCTGATTTTTTCTCCACTACATATTTTTATTAGATCACAATAGGAAAATCTACCTAAAATGAAATTGAAGAAATTCTATTGCAATGCAAACCTAGAAAGCAAAAGGTGCAAACAAAAAGTTGCAGAAGTTTGGGGGGTTTATTATGACTTGCTATGAAAACATTCCCTTTTGAGTTGTTCTTAGACTTATTAGGTGTATCCAACAATAGGAAAAAAAAAAAAAAAAAAAACAAAACACCACCAGACACCGGAGATGTTGATATTTCCTATGATGGCTGATTTTTTGCCTATATTACAACTGCTACAGACACTTTTGCCATCTCAAAACTGTAATGAAAGTTTGCAATTACTGTGTTCAGAGGTCTTCTTTCAGTTCGGATTTACTCACAACCCTCAAAATGTGCATGCAAAATAAACAGCRTAATTATGACTGAATGGAATGAGAGTTGGGTTTATTTTTGGTTAGGTGTGGCTGCTTCTTCAATAATAATGGCATGTAACTCACAATGGAAAATATATATTCTGAAATTCACTCTTTTCTTTGTACCTGTTCTTCTTAGGGCTGAGAAAATGAATTATTATTAACGTGATGAGATAAAACCCAAGTTATCAGGATGTGGAACTTCAAGTACTCACACAAATGCAATTTGAATTACACAACTTAAATGGAATAATTCCAATTATAGTTGTTATATAAAGTATGAGATACTTATGGTGCATTAAAAAATATTGCTTTCCATGTCAGTATGTTTTATATTCTGCACCAGTTACTGTTAAGTTCTACAAGCCCATTATCCATAGTCTATTCATCCACTCATAGTGAAGTTAAAATACTGGAGTGTTTTTAAGCAGCCACACAGTGTATGAAGATAGGCTGCATCAGAACAGGTATATTGATGCTTTTTATTATGATTGCATACAGTTACAGTAGCAACTTACTGTCAAACCTCATAAAACAGCACAAAAACAGTGTTAAAAACTAATCTGTGACCTTCATAAACATGGTGCTAAGATTCTCTGGTGTGGGGTTGGTGTGACTTTGTGACCCAGACCACTAACCATCAGAGGCCAGGGTCTGTCTTACAGTTCTGCTTTGCTCTCAATTCTCTCCTATATGCTCTCAATTTTCTGGGGTGATGCTCGGTGGCAGATGATGTAAAACAGCAACAATCAACAGCCAAAAGTAAAGGTCAAAGAATTAAATGTCACCGAATTAACTGAGCACTGCATTTCAGAGCTGGATGTGGTTGCACAAGCATCTCTGGTCGGAATTAAGTGTCCACACCTTTTCACCTCCAGTGTTCCTTTTGCTGCTGGTGAAGGTTTCACACAGCAGAGAATGATGTTATGTATTCTGAGGCACAATGGTTATAAAGTATTACTCCCACCCCCTCTTCACAAACAAAAAGTGATCAGTTGCCGAAAACTGTGAACAACCTCAAGCAGGGAAGAGTCAGGTGCAAGAAGACACAATATTGTTTTAGAAGCATAAAATCATTAAAGTCGGAAAAGATCCCCAAGTTCATCAAGTCCAGCCTGTGACCAATCACCACCACATCACCATATGAACCAAAGCAGAGCACCGAGTGCTGTGTCCAGTCATTTCTGTTCGTGCCCTCACATGGCTGCACCCTCCTTTCAGGGAGTTGTAAAGAGTGAGAAGGTCCCCCCTGAGTATCCTTTTCCGCAGGCTGAGCCCCCCCTCAGCTCCCTCAGCTGCTCCTCAGCAGACTTTTGATCCAGACCCTTCCCCAGCTCCATTGCCTTTCTCGGGACACATTCCAGCACCTTAATATCCTTCCAGAACTGAGCACAGGATTCAATGTGTGCCTTCAAATCACCTCTAAAGGCCCTCGTGTGCCCAGCACAAGGAACAATCATTGCCCTGGTCCTGCTGCCACACGATTGCTGATACATGCCAGGATGACACTGGGTATCTTGGCCACCTGGACACACAGATTTCTTCCTTCTTACAAAACCACTCATTAGATCTGAGCTCTGAATAGAAAGATTAGGTTATAACTCTGCATTTTCAGTGTGGATTCCTGGTTGCTGCAGTAACTGGCAGAATCACCATAGCCAAATTCTAAAAAAAAATACAATTTTGTTATTTGGATTGAAGTTTTAAGATGCAGCAAAGAAACTAAATGTAAAACATCTTGTGTGTTACCACTGGGAAATCTGATGCACAAAAAAAGAATTACAGCTATGCAATCCTTCCTAAAAATGAAAGTTTAGTATTAAATATGCCCATAGGAAACCTTTAAAATATTCCATTTGCTATCAGTATTTATGTGATCTTCAAAAAGCCATAGTCTTTATTGTGAGTTTAACATTTTTAAATGTAGATGAATTTGTACATACCTCTTAAATAATTATGTGTTCCATTAGGTCCCAGGTGTGCAGAATTCTGAATTCTAATTGGATGGCATCAACTATCCTCTGCCAGCACTACCTAATATTCTAAAGTATTTACCTAATCATTTAGTGTAGTCACAAACCTAATTCTTGGGCTAGCAATCAAATCATTGCTATTACCAAGTCACCCAATATTCCATTTCTCAATGCTTACTGTGGAGTTATCATATATTGATAAAAGTGAGTAGATACTGAACTCCATGGTTGCACCTCAGATGAGGAAACACAGACCAGACGGGTCAAGACCAGGCACCAAAATTGCCCTAGGAGCAAAATTTTGAGGAAATGTAAAAGGGGACATGAGACTGAAAGTTAGAGGCTTCTAAGAATTATAAATTAAGATAATAAGAGCTGCAAGACATAGCAGAGAAATGGAGGGAGGAGTTGATCCCTTAGCATGGATAATGAGATAAAAAAAATCAATGCCATAAATTGGGTGATCCCTACTTAGGATTTGTATTAAAATAGCATCCAAACCTTCAAATATAGAATCTAGGACAGCTATTACATTACTTAGCTGCCCTTGCCTTTAGAAAGTTGGTCATAATGTCTAATTTGAGCCCAGTACTTTTCACATTGTTGTTGGCAAAATAGTTTCGGGTTAACCAATTCTATTCAATTATTGTATTGCAAATTAATATAAACTTAATTACTGAGTTGGGTATTGAGGGGGAGGGGGGGAAGAAGGCAATTACATCTTCTCATATGGAAGATTTTAACCTGATCTCTTCTCCAGCTCAGTCCAACTCTTTTCATTTCTAGGCTCGACTTTCCCCAATGTCGCCATGTTCCACTCTGGTACACACCCAGTGTCCCTGGCAAGGTGCTCCTCTGATTGTTTCTCATGGCTTTTGTATATTTATAAACTTAGAGTGATGTTGAGGGTTTTTCTAATGAGTTTTTTACTAAGCCACTTACAGTAATCTCGAACYCCTCATCCACAGAACAGTTGTCAATTAATCCTTATCTTGATTCTGCAAACTATTTTGTTAGGAGAGCAATGTCAGGTTACATTTCATCTATCCCATTTCTCCAAACTGTCAACATAATTCTAAAATGTCACTTTACAGTACTTGCAACCAATCCTGTTGTATTTCCAGTCAGTCTCCCCTGTCACACGGATCTTTTCTAGAAATGGTGACTAGTGTTGTTGATGGCTTAAATTCTCAACTACATTGATTCTGGAAATCACCACTTCATATAATTTCTTTCTGTTTGTCTTCTGAAAACCCAAGCATTTTTCTTTTTTAATGCTATCCTTTCCATTATGTGTAGTGAAATACCCTTCTGACTACATACACTATAGCAAGAACTTGTGGAACATATCTGAAAGTATTTAGCTCCAATTAGCAATAAAGTATTGGTTAAAGAAGTGCTAACAATCCAACATGAGGACAATAAGAGTTAGAGTCCCACCTTATCCTGCCTGTCCCCAAGATGCCAGGCTCAGCCCTGTACCCTGTACCCTCTCTGAGAGCCTGCACTCTATCAGAGGCCACTGCTTTTGTGTCATGTCTTGAAGATTTGGAACAAATGTAGATGTTCTGATGAATAATTTTCAAGACAAAAGAGATAAAAGACATTTAGGATGCTTTTCTTTTAATTCCTGAAAACGTTTATCTTATAAACAGCTAAATAACATTTAGCTTTTAAATAAAGGAAAAAAAAAGAAAAAAAACCAAAAAAGGATATTCTTTCTGGCCATATTTCAATATATAATTCCCTTTACAAAATAAAGCTTTAAATTCAATGCATCCTTTTGATACTGATAAGGAAACCATCCATAATCATAGGCCTATGCAGGAAAGAGTAATCAGTATTAAATATTCCAGAAAGCCCTTACTACAACACATCATAGTTCATCAGAAAACCCACTGGCTAAACTCCAAGTTAGAAAGAGTAAGGCAATCAGCAAACTTTTCACATCCTTCTGCTGTGGAGAACATCCCATTGCTGATGCTACACTCAGATTCTCTGACAATTCAGGGACTACCCTGCCAGGGAATATTGGTGTTTGTCTCTCTAATTCACACATAAGCATACACACTCCTTTCAGATCCTCAACCAAAACACCTTTCTAATCATTMTTCTCCAAGTTAAATATCTTTGCAGAAATGCTTCCAGTCTGGYCTGATTTAAAGCCTTTCTTTTTCCCTATAAAAAAGGTTGTTAAAGAGAAAAAGAAAACATCTGATACTGCATTTCAGTCTTGTGAACTTTTCCCCTCACTTGTTGATTTTCACATTTAATAATGTGTTTTAATGTAGTTTTCTACAGGCCATRTAGAATGTATATCATCTTGTTCTCAAAGATAAGTTTCTTATTCATCTTACTAAGTAAGAGCTTATTGGACACTGAGTGTGTACAATTCTGGCGGAGGGAAGATAAAAGTACTTTACTGTCAAGTTCTTAGCAGCATTTCATTTCCAACTGTTAKACCTTCATTCATGTTAATGTAATAAAATTAATACTGTAATTTTAGTTGCTTAATTTTTTATTGAAAGTATGATTTCTTAGTGATGCTGTTGTTCATTTAACAGAAAAATATTTTTTTCCCTGTGAAAGCTAGCAAGYGAGAGAGACAGATTTGATTTTTCCTACATTAAAAAATTCTGTCTTTTCTATTTCCTTTCATCCCACTGACAGTTGAAATGAAGAGCTGACTGACAGCTGCCTACCAGCCTGTGCCCACTCCTAATTRCAGCTGCTCTACAGGGTTATGCACATGCTTGCACTCCAGTACGTAAGGTCTCAGATTGTGATTTCTCTTCTATATATAAATCAATATAATCTTTATCAAGTTTGAATCTTTACAGCAAGCAACATAAACCTTGAGACTGTCAAAAAGAGGTGCTCTCTGGCTTCTACTAAAAATAACCATTCAAAAGAAATTGAAAATTTGTGAAAATATTTGCATTGTCTTCTGTATGTGCCAWTCATTTTTCTGATAATTTATTCTTTTGTCTCCTACCTTATCTTTTTTCACTTTAGTCAACCCACATAGCAGGTTTTCAGATTGTAACTGACTTGCAGGATGACTTACAAACCATCGGGAAGAGACACCAACTACATCAAGAAAAATGTTTCTCGCTCCTGCTCCTGGATGGGTCAGGAGAAAAGACAATTCCTTTCCATTCTCAATTCACTTATTCTGTTGCTGGAGTATTAGAATGTTGAATTTAGAAGTAATCTGCCATGAAGTGAGTGTACAGTAAACAGTTTCATCTGGAAGACATGAAACTATTTCTAATAAGAAATCCTTCACCTCACTTTTTAACTGAAATTATAATTTCAGTATTCCTATTCCTCCTCTCTTATGTAAAAAGGAAAATTCACACAGGACCTATTTTAAAACATTATTACTTTTTCCTTATTTTGTCCATCCCAAACCCAAATAGTGTACTGATCACAACTTAYATCTAGGAAATTACTGTTTCCTTTTACTTTCTTATCCATCTGTATAAAATATGTTATCCTCTATTATCCAGCTATGAACTAAAYAGCTTTTTATGTAGTTCCTCAAGGTAAATACCATTTTCTCTAGGAAGGTACTATCTTTATGGACTATGTTGCTGGACAGAATTTGCAATGTGCAAGACTATGTGCTATAAAATAATTCTAATAATGTGGGTTCTTAATCTCTTTTAATGCTTTTTTAGTTTTTCCTCCTGAACAAACCTTTGGTTCTTTTCATTTGTTGATAAGGAGCCACAGAGATTTCAAAGTTTGCAGTCCGTTATTTGCTCTAATATGTAAACATATATTCCAGAAATTATTTACTAATTGGAATCTTGAAATAGTTTCCATCAAGAACACAGGTCTTATTTTGGAGAGTTGAAAAAAAAAATAAAATCATGAGAAAAAAAGGTATCTACACATGAATGAGTTTCTTGAGAAAAGTCCCTGTCTGATTTGTCTGCTACCCTCTTCAGAGACTTGTATCTCTCAATGAAGGCAAAGTGGATTTAAGGAGACAGACAAAAAAAAAACAGATGCCATCTCATTTCTACCACCATCTGCACCAATTTTTTTTTTCTCCAATAAACCTACACACATTTTGTTGTCAGGAAACAAAGTTCCTCCCATTAGCTGTAACATATATTTGCCACTCCAAATCTTTACATCTATTCTAAAATTTGTCAGAAAATGAATGAGAATCAGTCCTTTATAATTCTCTCATAAGAAAGCTAAAAAACATCGTACCTGGTACTACTTTCCGTAGAACCTTAAGGTAGGTTGTACAAGGCACTGTTGAGAKCCTCTCTTCAGGATCCCTTTGCATACAGGTTGGCACACCAAATATCATCCCAGGACTATGAACAGCATTCTATTCATATGATTAGAAATAATATAATTGATAGCCAGATGAATTGTGCCCTGCTTAGGAGTGCAGTGCAAATGTGGTGACCAGTCTGGGGCAGTATGCATCAAAGAATACCATGGGCCAAACAAGGAGAATCTGGATGAGAACAGCTAATAAAGTCAGAGACTACAAAAACAAGAATTATATTTTGAGAATGACTCAAAAAGGTTGGTTGAAAGACGAGAAGATTCAAGAGACACAAGAATGGCATGCATCAAAAACTGCTGCCAGAAGGAAAGACTACTGTGCTCATTTCTATGTCAAAGGCATGTCTAATGTTCATTAGACAAACTAATGAAGATTTTGCTTGCACAACAAACTTTTTACCGACATAAATAGTTGTACACTGAACTAAAAATCCTTGAAGACCACAGATTTACCTTCATCAGAGGATTTTAAGAAATGGTTARGTAAATATCTGCCAGAAAAAAACACAACAAGACATCTGTCCTTCCAGCCTGGCAGGTTCTCAAGGCCAAGTCAGTAGCAAAAAAAAAAAAAAAGGGGTTACCAATAAACTCTCCAAAATCACACTGCTCTTATTTTCCAGGCCTGGAACCTCATGTGATTGAAAGGAGGACC
>NW_026623391.1:1609372-1646715 GCF_030028575.1 Malurus melanocephalus | reverse complement strand
AAAAAAAAAAAAAAGTCGGAAGCTGGTAAAATTAATCCTTTTTGAGAGATGACAAGCCAGTGGAGCTTAGCATTCCACAGCTAAAAGTATGGAAGAATTTGATGCACTATACCTTTGAAATTACTCTTCTATCTTTTCATAGATGTTTACCAAAGAAATTGCAGAGAAAGATAAGATACAGTATAAGAAGTATAACAATGAGAAAAAAATAGTATGTKTTAGTRGTATAGYTTATTACYAAAGTTTTGCATATTTTAAGACAGYACACACAAGTAACTTTAAACATGGGATTATTGTCAATCCATACCAGACTGGAATAAAAAATATTTTAGCTACTTGATTTATTAACTTTGTTTGATATATTTTAAGTGTACCTGAAGTTTATGAATTTTTTTTAATTTATCCTCAGGGTAGTTATAACATTCTTTAAATGTTTTTTTGCTTTGTTTTAAAGCATAAGATTTTTAAAAAGCACTGTAAAACATAGATCTACTTTGACACAGGTTATTCTTGGAATTATACTACTTAAGAGAGCCTCAKGTCAGACTAAGTAGTGGTTACCATTTTAATGAGAGAGATTCAAAGCATAAAAATGCATTTCAATAATAGAAGGCAATAAAGAAATTTAAACTCATTTTATCACTCTAAGACAAATCTCAGCTATTACTTCATTAACAGAGCGTTTTAACTGGTGGCAGGACAACAAAGACAGAAACCTATGTGTTCTTGAGGTACATGTGTTAGGAATATTAGATGAATCAAAAGGACTGACTATTTCAGCATCTCACTGTGAGAATACTGTCAGAGGATATTTTGGCATCTGTAATAAAAAATATGATTATCTATGGAGTATTCTATTAGTTTTATTTAAAACTCTAAAGTTTAATTTAGTACCTTTCAGCAMAAAATGTTCTATATTTTCCTGTTTATATGTATCAATATTACTATATTGACCTAAAAGCAGCTGATCTAGTTTCAAAACCTATCTGAAACAAGACAGAAGACAAGCAAAACAATTTAAGACTACTTATTTAATAAAAAGAACAAGAAAATGCTGCACCTTAGATCCTGTTTCAAGATCCTATCATTTCAGGTAAAATAGGTACACCCGTGCCCTTCAGTTCATCCTAAATRTCTCATGACTGAGCTTTCTGGCCATCTTTACTGCCTTTGGATTAATAAAATAAGATGTATCACTTRCATTAAGTGTAATGAGCTTAAAATGTAATGGTATAAAACAGAACTCGGCAACAYTGGATACCTACAGTAGCTTTATAACACTCCTTTATTATACAATATATTCCAGGTACAGTAGCTATAAAGAGCTTGTAACCATCTCTACCCACTTCCATTAATTACCATGTATCATCATGCAAAGCAAAGATAATTGGCTTWAAAGCGATCTTGAATGAACTGCAAGGAGACAAACTGCCCTCCTGAAGAGGGATCAAAGCACTTGGGATGTTGAGCTGGGCACTGATTATTTCCCCAGCTGGGAAAAGAAGAGGCAGCCTGCTGGACTACAATTTCCTGGGAGGGGCCAGTGGCAGGACATCCCCCTGCCATGATCTGGTTTTAAAGTTATTAGACATACCTCTGCCCCAATTAAGGTGCAAACAAGAACATATGCCTAAGTCAATAGTATGGGTTTTATTAAACAGTAAATATGAGAGAAAAAGAGAGAGAGAAAGAAAGAAAGCAAGAGGAAAGAAAGTAATAGAAAGAGGTGGGGGGGGGACAGAAAAAAGTGACATAGAGAGACTAAAGAAAATATCACCACTATGTCAATCCCACCAGTGTCCCAATGATCCTCTTCAGCTGATCTTCCTGGTGGTGAGGGTCCACTGAAAAGCAAAGAATCCCATGAGTTAATAWACACTCAGGCCTGGTGGGAATGCCTAGGTGTGTCCCCCCAGGCAGGAAGGGGCATGGGCAGTTTTGACTCAGTGTCTTGCAGCACTCACTGGATCTGTTGCATCATTTTGCGTCACGTATAGTCCTGTGGTGCAAGGCCTCTGGGGAGCACTTTGGGCAGTCTCTGATGGATTATGACACCCCCTCAGCTGCCTCTCATGTGAATGTCCCATGGATGTGTCCTGTGGGGTTGGGATTCCACAGCTGGGTCAGTTTGTGTAAGGGAGGATGGGTGTTCACTGCCTCTGACCAGAGCTCACACACAAAACCTCCTTCCCCTGTCCCCCATTTCGGGGGGGTGGGGCAGGTCTGTGTAAACCTGACTTCTGTGGGCTGTGATACCCCATCCCAAACCCAGACAGAGATGATTCTCAGTGCAGCTGCTGGGTTTGGCTTTCTTGCAGATGCATTCTTTTCCCTCAGCCTTGTTTGCTTGTCCCTAGACCTGAGATGATTGAACAGCAGTGTCCCCTTTATCTTATCCCAGTAGCTAAACTCGCAGTCCAAAGTTCCAGTCAGGCATCTTTCAGGAGGGATGGACTTCTGTGGTTGTAGCCTCTTTATACAATTTTTGCTATAATAGGCAAAATTCTTTCACAACAATGTTTAAGGCACAAACCATTTCAGCTCCTGACAGCCCCCTGCCACAGAAGAGCTTATCTGTTCTGTAGCTGGTGTGACAATTCTGGGCATTCTMCCCCTCACATGATTGGGTGAATTCGCCCAGGCTGGACAGGCATCTGGTAAAGGAGTTATCTCTGACACCAGAGAGATGGGATACAATAAAAATCCCCCCGACAAGGGACAACTTGCCTTGAAAACAAGATGTGGGAAGATCAGCTGGAATTTCTGACTGACARACACTTCGCTTTACAATCTATAAAAGACACACAAATTTTCAGGGAGGCAAAAGTCTCCTACACACACCCTGGAAACATGTAGGGCTTTTTCTCAAAACTGGACTATCTTCGTGGTTACTTTTCCAGAAATGGAGGGAAAGGGCTCTATGTATACTCCATCATCAATTCCGTGGCAATTGACTCTTAATATATGCTATTTCTATATTGACTCTTAATATATGCTATTTCTTCATTAGCTGTAATATAAGTACCTTTTATTGTGCACTGTACTTTTTATTTGCTAGTAATTGTCTTTGTTTTACCTTGTATATTATGTAGTCTGTTTAAAGTCACATGTCTGTTAATCTGGTGTCCACTCAATAAATAATTCATTTTGTAATAGAGATAATCAGCCATTATTAAGAACTTGGGAGCAAGAACCATTTGGGGTGCAGGCTGCCTCAAACAGAGCTACTGCCCAAAATCTGAGTCAAAGGTAGTACTTGTCTAAGCCCTTTCTAAGTCTCCATTCACAACAGAGCCAGACTACCAGGACAAGCAGGAAGGATAGGAAAGTAGCTCAAGGTTTATGTTAGAGGTGAATGCAAWCACCTTCCCCTTTGTGGCAGCTTTTCCTTACAAAGTTTCCCAGGCATTCCTTTTTTAAGGATCACTTTCAAGTAAAAAGTGTGAAATCAACATTTATGTTCTCTTTTGCCTCTACTAGAATCAATGCCAATAAATATCTAACAGGAGTCTGAATTTGTWTTATTTGCTACTATATTGCCTTCAGGCTGACAGAAAAGATCTGATTCCTTGAATGAGATGCTTTAGACATCACTTGAGTTCTGACATTTTTGCTCTTCACAGGAACTGTTTGTTTCTACTCTTCAAGTTGGAGTAGTATATGGGGTGAATTTGGATTTATTGCCATATCTTTCTCATTTTGTCTCAAAGGATMTGCTTCCAAATCACCTAAACATTTTCAGAGAGCATGGAAGTTCCCTGTGGTGCACTTGCCAAATAACTAAGCATAGGCTGTGCACAAGAGGYAAATTTCATCTCCTCTATTGTGCAAAAGCCAAAGAGTAAAATATGTGGCTGTTTTTCCTTCCTGACCACCACAAAAAGACTRTCCAGCTTGTTTCCAAGTTGCAAGTCCTAGCTTTGAGTCTTCAGGCAGCAACAAATAGGGAGACAACATAAACTGCCATGTGATTAAGTAATTTTCATACAAATGGTATTTAAATATTTTTCATACAAATAGTATTCAAATATTTAGTGATAGCTCTGCAAGCTGCAAGCAAGACCCCTCACATGCAATACATTGTAGAGACAAAGAAATAAGCCCAGTCTGCCAAAACTTGATCTGAATAATGTAGGCATTAATAACTATTCTGGTGAGATGCTCAGTTCTATAACTTGCAAGAGATGCTTAGATTAACTTCAATGAATAGATTCACAAGTTCCTTTTTTATTCTCAGCATAAAAATTGCNAAAAAAAAAAAAAAAAAAAAAAAAAAAAAAAAAAAAAAAAAAAACACCACCACTAAAAACAACAACAAAATTCTGCATAAAAGTGTTAGATTTGAGTGGCTTCATTCTTTTATTCAAATGATACAGCTTCACTAATTTACAACATTTCCTTTGGTTTGACTTAGAGAGATTGTTCTCACAGATCGATTCATTCAACAGACCAATTATAATGAAATGTACTGTTTGGTCCACAGCCAGCATACTCTATAATACACTTTTTTTTTGTTTTACTTCCATGTAATTTACTACCCAGGACAGCCTTGCACATCTGTAACTATTTTGCATTGGCAGAGTAGAATTTTGTTTTGTTCTTAAAATAAACTTGAGTGTTTTCAGTGGGGTGAAGTAGCATTTCACTTCTAAGCAKCATGCTGCATTCAGTAGGCACTCAGGGACTGATCTGTATTACACCAGTCAGGACATATACAATATAGTAAAATTATTTAATACCATGCCTGGCATCTTTCCCCGTACTGTGGTAGTTTTTTTTTACAAATAAGGTTTTATAAATAAAAGCATTTACACCAAGTGTTTGTTTTGTATTTACAAAGAAAGAAAATGCTGCAAGCAAGCTGCCTTTTTTTGAAAGGTCTATTTTTTTCCTATTTCACATTGGGTGCTCACCCACACTTGTGATCACCGAAGTGTAGTTAATTTTTTTTTTTTTTCAGTTGCTGACTGAAAGTATCCATCTAGGTGGGAACTGACTTAWAGGTCATTTGCCTCCATGCAATTGCAGTTGGAAACCCAATCAAGATATTTTGTTCTTTAAACTGTACTCTGCTGCCTTTCATGAGAAGCGACTGGCCTGATGCATAGTTCAGCTCTAGTGATCCCTTCCTCTTGGTCTGCCTGACTGGCTTCTGGAAATCTRGCCCTGCATCTCTCCATTGCCTCACCTAAATTCCAACAAGTGCCTGAGTCAAGCCTTCCACACTACCTTATCCTTCTAAGGGTCTGAGCAAACATTTGGAAAATTATGGCCACTGAGATGTCTTCCAAGCTGAAAACTTTTGAATGTGCATCTGAAGAAATCAACATTATGTTTATTGCAATTTTATCACCCCTTCATGTTTCATACTTTAGGTGTATTGCATAGCCATTAAATTCACCTAAAATTTGGCATGAGGTCACAAGGATCACTATTAAAAAAAGAAAAAAAACCTGATTTGATTTGATTTGATTTGATTTGATTTGATTTGATTTGATTTGATTTGATTTGATTTGATTTGTAGCAAAACTATCTGGAGAACCAGATAAGTGCCTCACCTTACCGAAATTCTGTCAGCGTAGCTCAAGAACACAAAAAAACCCCATTAACGACATGAAAATAGGTCTAATTAATAGTCCTCACATATAACTAAACCTGCTTAGATCTGGTCTAGCAGAGTTTCCATCGATAAATTTCAAGAAGTGATCTTTGTAAGATTTACTAAATGTATAATTCTAGCTGTTCTAGTACTAAGGTAAGGGAATATTTGATGTAGCAGGATGGTACCATAGGACAGTGGTGAGAAGAACTGTTGAAAATCTAATTTATAAAGAGAAAATGTTGTTTGCCAGTAATCTGCCATTTCAAACAACYCTAGTTCTCTCTTTTAAAGAGTTGTTATCTTGTATGGGAATATGGTCTGAGGTCTGCAAAGGGTGAACTTGCATTTTGCTCCCAGAGCAGGAAAGGAAGCGAGCATGGAAATATCCCAGAAAATAAAACAGTCAAGCACTGATGGTRCAATCTTCCATTTTATTCAAATTTCTGCCCAGACACCCCTAATCTCTCCCACCAAATAGAGTAGGTGGTACTTACAAATTATCAGGAATTTCAGAGCAGCGTCTTCTGACACATTTCTTTTTCAAGGCCTACAAAWGGAGTCATTATTTTCCCAAACTTTTTCATTTTGCAAAGAGAATGTGGGCTGATAATTGACAAAAATCTAGCTCATTGTAAAGTGGAAGGAGAAAGAATGATTGTGGGGGAAGCAGATTGGCCAGACTTTTCCTCAGACTTTGAGCTTGATTGTGCTCCTGTCCATTTTTCCTAAATTTTACTCCTTGGCTGTCACATCCCAATTGCTGACAGCAATGATGCAACAAAGTTGTAAAAACATTGGTCTTCTACAAGTGTAGAGCCACCTTTTCCCAGTGTTTTTACACTTGGGAAGCTTTTGCTAATCTTTAAAATAYTTTATCAAGAAGAAAATCTTGCAGAGAAATGAAAAACCCTCTCATACTTTCTGCTTAAAATAGTCACACTTTAACGCTATTTTGACCTTTTTTGGATTAGCTGAGCTCTGTCAAAAAGTCTAATAAATTTTGGCTTCTATGCTCAATAGTCAGTTTGCAGTGTGTCTTGGAAGAAATGCAGTTTCTGAAAAGGAAAATGCACTGCTGCATTTTCTGGCAAATTCTTCTAATCTGATGCCCGCTCTCCTTCATTTATATGACATGTGGGGTTCAAATTTTTGCATTACAACCTAATGTCACAGCTTTCTTCTCAGAATGGCAAGAGAACAAAACTTATTTCTAAAAGTAAGCATTGGAWATATATGCTCCCTGAAATTCTCCCAATAATATAGAATTTTTAAAAAGCTTTTTTGTGTARTCATGTCATTCAGTCACCAAGCTGGTGCCACACTTTTTACTTTCAGAAGAAGGCCTAAGAAACACCCATTTGGAAGGCAAATAAATCTTCATATATATTATTCATARCCCACTGCACAGTGAGAATTTTATATAAAAGGTGCAATGCASTTGATCTCATAATATCTGCTTTTTCCCCCAAGGTGTCTATTATGTACTTAATGAAGAGGATCTTCCTGTTACTACTGATGGATGAATGGATGGATTTGAAAATCACTTCCACTCRGCTTTAAATTCATTAAAAATCAAGCAGGAGTACAGATGTTCATGCAGAAAAATATTTACTATGCTAATTCCAGAAAGGCTTTGTATTATTGCTGTTTTAGAGCCATCTGCAAATGATAGAGATCCAAAATTGCATCTTGAATGAATTATAACAGCAGGAGAACCATTAAAAAGAAGAACAAAACAAAGGCAACAGTCATGAACTTAAAGATAAATGTAATTTTAATTGTTTTACTGAATTTACTTCTAAGGTCTATTGCACAGYCTTCACCTGAAGCATAGACAAAACTTTCATTTCAAATGCTCATCAGCCTCATTTAAATTAAATATTTAGTATTCCAAAAGCTTCCAAGAATAACTCATATCTTAAGAAAAATGTTCTGATGAAAATTGAAGATAATGGTCTCATGTCATTAATGAGATTAAAATATCAGCATTCACATTTAAAAAAAATCTTTTTCAACAAACAATTAATGCTTGGACATACTATTATCCATTAATGGCATTTACTTGCCAGCTAGTATCTTAAAGGGTAATGTTACATGAGATATTTGCATCTTACAGGAAGCCAAATGCAGATCCTTTAAAAGACAGAAGATGTTTTTCAGTTAGATTCAGAAGAAAACTAGTACCTGTAATTTCAAAGTTGAAGACTTTTTTTAACTGCCACAGGTTTTTCATGGCTTTATCATTTCATAAATTATTTATTAATATGTCATTAATACAGTTGTTCCTTATACAACAGAAAACAAGAAACCGGACAAAATGTTACAAAGTAGTTTGGGGTATAATACAAACTTTTGCTAAATTTCATTAAAATTTTGCATTTAAATTATAGTATATCTTACCAACAATATTGCMATTATTTTTGACACTAAATACTTGTAAATATTTGTACTAAGACAATATGTGTCATGTGCTACTGTAGCCTGTGCACACCAAGCACTGACTTCAGAATGAAGAGAAAAAGTGATAAATGTGCAGTTTATACATGGAGAAGCAACACAGCCTTTAAAACAAAAGATGGGCTTTTTTTGAACTGTACTTTAACTTCTTTTGCAATGCTATTTTCTACTTTTCCCTTTATTGTTTCAAGGAGCATTGTGCATATAAAGCTAAAAAATGCATTTCCCTACCTCAGTTCCTGTAACAACAGTGTGAACTATTAAATATAACAACGACAGACACATCCTTTAACTTATCCTCTTGTTTTCATCTGTAGGCAGAGCAAGAGGAAACTGGGTTATTTCTGCTCTTTTAATTTAAGTGAAATGCCATTTTTTTATGTGCCTGAATCCAGTCAAGAAACCAAGAAAATAAGAATTCCATCAGATGAAGTGCCAAACACCCTCAAATCCTAATAAAATTTGTGCACAAATTCATAACTAAGTAGAAGCAAATGGGGGAAAAATCACCTGGGCAGGAAATTGCCCATTGTTATTGTTTATTTACACAGTACCATGGATTATGTTGACACATGATAAGAGGAGTGGATCTTCTCAAAATGATACAGCAATACAGGCTCCCAGGAGATTCAACAAAGACTCACACCTGCATGAAATCTGAAAATTTGGAGTTTTCAACCTGGTACTCCATGTCTTGGCTTCATTTCCAGAGTGYAGTTTTAAAATCACAATTAATTATCTACTCCAAAAAGATACTAGTGACCATAAGATGTCTTGGGATGTTTATTAGACCAAGGAAGAAAGGCCAAWTGAAATCAAATAATTTCATGATAATAGCAAAAATAGGTGCAGTGAGTCTTCAGCAGTATTTCTAAATATTTCTAAATGTCCTCTGAAATGTTGGACATTCCTTTGTCAATTTCTAGGATAACCCTGAGTCAAAAAGTTCATTTTGTGAAAAGTTCATTTAAAAATTACTTGCTAATTTGACACACAGTATGTCCTGCAATACCAAAGGGTCAAAGAAATCTTGGAAATTACAGACCAGAGATACAAACAACTTTCTTCTATTTATGCTTTGAGAAARCAAAGTACACCTAAAATCAATATACAGTGTTCTTTATCTTCTGCAATCACCTCAGTCTGTGCTTCATGTTAGAATATATTACAGGGAGAGAGGGAAATATTTTAAGATCTCATTTAGCAAAGAATTTCAGCAATCCAATTTAAAAAAATAAAATAAAATAAAAAAGAGATAAGATTTTTTTTCACATACCATTTTGTTTTTAAAAAAATACACAGTTGCTACTGGAAAAATGCAATGGGAGGAGTAAAACTACACTGACAGCAGGTCTGATGTAGTCCTATGTTCTCAAGTACCCTCAGGAGGAGCCTCCTTTCTGCAATAGTTTAATGAAAATTGGCTCCTAATTTAGCTGAAGTAGGAGCTGGGAATTAAACAGTGAGAACACTGGGCTCTGATTTCTTTCTCTTTCACGTGCAACAGTGGATATATGTGGAAATGACCCTGACATTTTCAGTGAAGGCTGGGTTCTCAAATCACTTCTAAATGCTCCKTGATCAGGGATTCTGGAGTGTCAGAAATAATGAATCAGCAGAGCTATAGGCCAATTCAGCTCTTGAGCCTTTCCTGTTTGTGACATGTCAGATCACCTAAGACGTGTTCTAGTGACCGCTGACATGCTGAGAAAAACAGCCAGGTTTTGCCCCAGGAAATGCCCAGGGCCCAAAACATTCTCACAATTCTTTTACTCCTTAGAAAATCTTGAAATATTTATAATTATTTTTTATGTATTTGCAAGATTCTAAGATTGAAATTGTTTCTCACAACTGCATTTTTTTTCGGTATTGAGAGAAAAGGATTTCATTTCCTGAGGGATTAACTTCATTGCCAGATAAAAATAAATGTTTTCATTTATTTTTATAAAAAACACTAAGATTGATTCTGAAGGAACACCAAGTGGTGTGTTTTGTTGAATTTTGCTTTCAGAGGCAGCAAAAGTTGGTGAATGGGTAGATGATGAAAGGATTTCAGCATACACACATGCAGATTGCATGTGGTGCACTTTGAAACTTGCTTAATCTGAGTAGACTGAGATTGGACATTCCATGAAAACTATAGTTCAAAGACATTTTCTTTGCAATTCTTTTGTTTGATATCTCTGCAAGTATATTGGGGAAAAAATAGACACTGGCAGCTACATGCAACTCAGTCATTTTCCTCTATCATCTGCTTGCTGATCACATTTTATTTCAGAAACAATCCCAGGTGGTAATTGTCCTGTGAATTGTCATCACACTTTCTTTTGGTTGTAACTATGATTTCAAGGGAATTAGTGGCCAATATGACAAGCAGACCATCGTATTTTGTGTTTAAGAATGTACATACAGAGTCAGACTCACAATTACAACTACAAGCAAATATTTTCATTATTTCYAAAGCTTCTGAAGCAGATTGCCTATGCAAAGCTTCTCTTTTGTTCCTGCACCTTATTGCTTGGTCATCATTTGTGCTAAATCTGCCTTTTATTTCATTGTATTGCAGCCTTTTGCAGGAGGTCATTTATTAGGTAATCACTTTCCTATTGAAAAGCCTAATTACTCCCTGTTTGTCAAAAAGAGGAAATATTAATTAATTTACATGCTGAATGGGCTGCAAACTACTTTCCAGATGAGGGATATGAAAAATCCAGAAGCTTTACTTACTGCCAGTTAAATGAAAATAGCTGAATGAACCTACACATTCAGGGTTAAAAGCAGGTAAGTACTCTGATGCCAGAGGATGCAAAGGCATACAGTTTAYAGCTCTTACTACTTTAATACAAAAGTAAATTCATCTAGTAATTTCTTACTGCTGCAGTACTTTCTGCATGAGCTACTAATGCCCTCTACTGGGGCTTCACACACATAGTCTGAATTTTTGGGTTGAGAAAAGKGGCTCAGGACTCATTTTCTGTTCCTTTCCAGAGAACAGAAAATAATTTAGCCATGATTGAGTTTTTCTATGGTTCACACCCACCAAACACATATCTGCAGGAAAAGAGCTTTTGTCTGGGGTTTTATCTCCAAGATACATTCTGCAAATGCTGTTTGCTTTTCCAAATTCACAGCTGCCTTGGGAATTACTGACTACAAAGAACTCATGCTCTGATAACCTTTTTATAAACCCTTCTCTAAACCCTTGTCAATATTTGAAAGGAAAAACATTCAGATTTTCKTGAAAAATGACATGGAAACAAGCACTGGTATGATAGCAAATAAAGAGTTGTTTATCGCTAATGGTCTCATAAAGATTTTTATGACATCTGGTCTTGAGCTGCCTTAGCCCAAGAGGCCACCACTGTCAGTTTGCATGACATTTGCCTTGATTTGTTCACATATTGTGAAAATTTATGCTGTATATCATTCAATTCTCTTCCTGCTGCACCTAATCTTCTGCTTGAGAGATAGTTTAATGAAAAATTTTGAAAATCCTTCTCCCTCAGCTTCCTAAGGAAATCAAGCACACACAATCACATAATTTTTTGGTTCTCAGACCTGTATCTCTCAGAGGCCTTTGAAGCCACTGATCAATTTTCAAATTGACACAGGGAGAGGGGCTCAAGGACCTCAAGTGTCTCCAAAGAYTGTAARTAGCAGAGAGTGGGGTCTCAAAGGWAAACAGCTGCCTGTCTCCTCTTCACACATTTAGATGGAAAACAAGCAGCCACAGGCTGGCTGGCCAGGCAAAATGCCAGTGCTACAGAGTCACCCACTGTGCCCACACAACGGGAAGCTGGGAATACTGTCAGCCAGGGAGTGGAGCAGAACACAAATCACAAAAGAAAATAGGAAGCCATCCTCCTCTAGTTCCATGTCCCATGAAACTGTGGGCTTTAAGATTACTGCCAGTTGCCTGGTAAAAGCTACCAGATGACCACCTAGAAATGAACCTTCCTTGTCTGCATTTGCTTATGGATGAAACTTTCTCCACATGATCATTGCTCCTCTCCCAGGAAGAGCCATTCTCTCCTACTTGGCAGCTGAGCTGCCCATGTGAGCGTTTTCCAAGCTTTCTAATGTGAAATGGTCAAAGCTAGGTCAAACAGTTTGAAACATTGATCTTTGCTGATTTGGCTGAGTTTGTCCAGATTAGACTCAGTCCAACACAAACAAATCCCTGTATGTTCCAGATGGACATCTCTGAAATACTCGAGTCAGCTGTCTAATCCTGAGAGCAGGCTGGGAGCTGGACCCAGGCTGAGGGAAATCCTAAATGAGGCCAAACACAGCAGAGCCTCGCTGAGTGATGCCATTGAACGGGAAATGGGGCACTGCAGGTTTGTGCAGCACCAGCAGCTGAGAGCCATCAGAATGTTTCACTGTGGGGTTCTCAGCTGTAGGATCCAGGCAGGAACACCCAAACACCGTCAAACGTTCAGAGACCTTTTTGAAACGTGTCTCCAGCAACCAGCCTGATATCCACAGTCCACTGCAATGCACAGACACATCCGGTGATGGAATCCTCACTGGCATTACTACAGATTATTATGTCTGAAAACCACATTAAGTTATACAGGACTATACAGCAGCCTATTAYAACTTTAGCCCAAGCTCATCCCAAATATCAGCCCACAGATTTGGCCAAGAGCAGAAATAAAACTGAAACTAATTTGAATACAATGGGAACAATTTCTAACAATCAGATCTGCTTCCATACAGGTAGAATTCACAGTAGAAAACTGGTGGGGTGGTGTGATCTAGACAAAGACCCATTGAGCTATACAGTTGCATTTTCTATGATTATTATCTGAATCTTTAAATGGGCCACTCCATTAGAAACAAATGCCTCTTAGAAAGTAAGGACATATTCCAGTAATAAGAAAGGCATAAATACATAAATAATGGAAGTGACTATTAGAAATATAGAGAGACTGGATATGTATAAATACTTTCTGCACACTACAGGTAACCCAGCAGAGGAGGTATCTACAATGTTCAAAATGCCATTTATGGAAACACTCATTTCTTTAGATAGTTCTTTTTCTATGCAAAAACCTAATTTCTCAGTGGTGATTTGACAAGGAAAATAGAGTTCCATTTAAATTTATAACTGAAGTCCAAGCTAAATTCCAGAGGAGGAAAAGAAACATTTTACAGATGSAGACTTGCAATCTAACTGCACAGTTAGGTAATTCAAATGTCCCAGCAGACAAGAGAAAAGCATGATGTTACAATTAAAGYCACCCAAATGAGAATTAAGAAATCTGAACCTGTCGTCAGACAAAACAGATTTGTCACAGTTGTGGAGAGACATATCTACATGAGAAAATGTATTCTTAAATTAACATACACCTATTTAGGTGTGACAGACAACTAATATGATGCAATATTTTTCACAAAAGCTGTGCATCGGATGATATATCATACAAATGAAGTTTCTAGCAATAGAACTACCACTGATATTAGAAAAATTGGGTGATTCTAGCAGTCAAAACCAAGCAAGATCCTTATGTATCAGTTGTTTAAAAAAAAAAAAAACACTTGTGGATACTCCTTTCAAAATCTCTAACCCAAAATCTCTAACTCCTTTCTCTAATCTCTAACCCATACTCCTTTCTCTAATCTCTAACCCTAATCTCTATCTCTCTTTTAAGCCAGAGCTCTCAGAAAAGTGGCCAACTTTTTCGAAGTTATTAAAGTGATCACCATTGCAGATGGATGCTTGATAGAATTTTTTGATGGATAAGCAGGTAGCTGCTTAGCTCCCATAGATTTCAAMAAATCTGCTTTTATGTGCTTAGATTGCCTGAGTTTCAATGATGTTGATCAGATTCCAGCCTCCATAAACACACCAGTGGTTTTTGAAAAGAGGACAGTAAGGTATTTTGACAATTTTGACACTTCTGCTTTGCTCCTGGACAGGCTCTCTGCTCTCCCATCTACCATATAGGTCACCCTCACTGGTGCTATTCTAGTGCAGAACTATATAGAAATTTTGTGARCTACTGTGTCTCAGTCTTTTATTTAATTATTTCTTCCTACCCCTACCAGTTGCTCCTTGTCACAGAGAAATATGCTCTGGTAGGGATTATTCTAATTTTGATAGTTTGTTTCTTCCTTCTTTTAGCACTGTCAAATTCTGACAGTTTTCAATAGAATCAGAGTGAAATTCTCCGGAAGATAACCTGGATGTAACATTTAATTCTTTAACCTGAAAGAGCAAARTGTCAAGGACTAACATGACACTCTTGTCTTCATAAGAAACCATATCTGCCCTTTCTGCCATGTCATCCCTGTTCAGCCCTCTGTATTCACAGATGAAAGAATTTCAGACAGGATGGCACAACTGGGACGAAAATTAATTCAAGGCTCTTGATACTGTGTTATTGAAGGGCAGGGGACGGAAAGGTGAGGAGAAGGTGTGGACTCTCTTTCTAAATACCAGATTGATACTGCTTCCTTTTGCACAAGAATAAATTTCTCCACAAATTCTTATTCTGTACTTTGACAACTGAAGCTGCATTTCTGGCTGTCTTGCACAAAGCATCAGAGAATGTTAAGAGTCTCAGACAATTAAGAAGAATTATATAATCACCAGTCCAAGCTCCTGTCCAAAGCAGTTCATCTCAAGAACCAATGTTGTTCAGGGCTTCCTCCTTRTASTAKTGTCAATAAAGGCACAWACTGTCATACACAATGTAAAGCCAWTGTTGGGGTTGTTTTCAACTTTCCAACTTCTTACAAGTGAATTTGAAACATTTCTAAGTCCTAAATGTAGTGCCTACTCCTGTAATCTAGACTGGCACGTAACAAACCATGCACATATGTCAGCATCCAAACCAGCTGGAGCAAAGCAGACTGGATGTCAGGGAGCAGGAATTGATGATGATGGAATATATTGTTTGAAAAGTATGTGGTAACATTTCTTAACGTAAATACCATTAGTCTTTAATTTTCTTTCTTTAATTAGTAACGTTCACCTATTTTTACTAATAATCCACAGAAATTGAGTTTTCTGTGAAGCAGAGAAGTATTTTTAATTCTTTGTTGCACAGAAAATATGTTTAAAATTTATGTCAGTGAGGGGATCAGGAATGTTTAAAAGGTAAGTTTTCAACACGAGGAGGTGCTGTTGACACTCAAATCTTTGGCACAGCTCCAGTCATACATCAAGACGCAGATTGACATATTTGCCAAAAAATTCTGAGATGAGCATTATTGCCCATATTTTAGGATGAAATCTGGCTCTGTGCAAGGGAACTTGTGCTATGTCATAAAGTTTATAACCTCAAAAAATAGGCAAAGGTCTGTACTACATTATGCACAAATGTGTTTCTGTAAGACATTTATTACAAGTTTTCAGCATTCGTGACTGGCACTCAAAAAGTCTGTGAGGAACATTGCATGGACTAGTATTAATAGCCTAACAACTCTACAAGAGCCAGAAGGCAAAGAATTAAACAGACTAAGCACTGRTTCATTTTCAGTTTTGGTAGGAAATATCACAGATTTGCATTAATTTGATTTACTTCCAGAGTAAATAGATTGAAAAATCGATTATTTATGGTGTAAACACAGAGCTTCCAGGCCACCCAGATTTTGAAAATATAAATATGTTGAATCAAAACATCTGTTCTTCAAATTGGACAGCTCTTCTAAGCAGGTTGGTGATARCGTTACATAATGGTTATATAAGGCAGTAGATTGAGCAAATTTTCRGATCTCCATGCCTGACAAACCCATTCTCTTATCTGAGAAAAACACATGATTTTCAGATGTGAAGGGCAATTATAACKCCCAATATCTTTGACATACTAATATACAAAGATATTTGCCCAAAAGATACATGACAGCAAAATAAGTAGCTAAAATGAATGAAAGGATGACTGTGACAAGCCATAGGACCTCATTATGAATTTATACTGCAAGGGGTAAGTAAAGTCTCATTTTTACAGAGGGAATATGAAAAAAAGAAAAATGAACATTTTTTTATAGGCAATGTTAACATTGTACTTTTCTCAGACTCCTGTTCCTCTCCAAAAATGGTTGTCTTATTCAGAATATTCTTCCAGTGTTGCTTCCCAATCTCCCATCATGAAAAGTTAAGGCAGTTACACTAGAGGAGCTCCCAGTCACTGCTCTCCTTGGGAGATGCAGTTAAGAGCATGACTTCTTGAAGTGAATGGCCTCTACAAAAAAAGAATTCATTAGCTTTTCAATATTTGGTTTGTCCAAGTTTGGGCTTTTTCATTAAATGTTTGTAGTTTTTTTTAAGAAAACTAATTTTAAAAGTGGTATTAATATAATTTAGTCACCTTTTCAACTAGAAAAATGCAGTTGACAYTGTAAAGTTGCTCTTCGCTCCAGTCTTCTGATCATACAACTGAGAAAAGGGTTTGAATAAGGGAATCTTCATGTTACCTTTGTCTATCAGCATCACAAATTAAACCCATTTAAGCCTTTCCACCCAAGGCATTTTAAAATGCCAAGAAGTAGGATAGCAGAGTCTCTCTTCCACTTGTACATTGGCATTCTGTCCTTACCTTGCTCTGTCTGGCAGAATATGAGCACATAAAGTCCAGAAAAACTTGATTGAACACATTAGGATGCACAGAAGGATCCCACCTGCAGAGACTGAGCTCTTTCCTTCTCACAGTAAATTTCCCACTGGAATTTCCAGCTGAAGGAGGCAGTTTGTTCTACACACCAGAAGTTACTTTAAAGGGGGAAACACTGCTTCATATCAGCACCTTTAGGATCTGTACAGTCAAATAAYTGCAGACAGCCAATTTACTGGAAAACTGGAATTTACTGGAAAATTTATCCTCAAAACACCTATCTGTGACATACCTGATGTCATCCACTGAGTCCTGGGCAAATCCAGAGCATTCTCTATGAGAGGGGGAAGTGACTGAAAAGATACAGTGTTTGCCCTTGTTCTCACTTCAGCAGATCTTGGTGCTGAGGGCCAGCTATTTTTTCTGCCCACTGTGTGTCTTGTCTCATGCAGCTCAGTTGYTCATGATAGGATGGACTATATCTTTCCAAGAATGGTCTTCTTTTCAGCAAAATTTGACTTTTCAAATCAAGAGTATAATCAAGGACTTCTGGATGACACATTAGCAAATGTTCTGGCTGAATCATTCATGCACTTTTTTAGTAGTTTATGAACCTGTGCCTAAAGCTGCAGTAATCTATTTGGCACTGCTAGAAAATRACTTTTGCTCTTTCTTGTATTCTTTTATCTTTTACTAAAGTATTTATTATAATTTTCCACCTTTTTGTAGAAAATTCTGACAACTCTAGTATTTGGATGGTTAAGAGTAAGAATTTTTCAATTTTTGCAGAATATCTTTAATAAAGGGACCATAATTCATTTTAAAACTAATCTCAACATTAAATTTAAATTTAGTTTTTCCAGTTTCATTTGAAGGTGACATTCTCTGRAGAGAAAACTCTCTTATCCTTTTCTGAGATTGAATGTTCACAGTTGAACTTTCTAGATGCAGTGCTTCCCGTTTTATCATGCATTTTAGGATACTTCTTTCTTTACTCTTGGGATCTGAAATCACAAGCCTTTGGGGATCTTATTTTAGTTTTGAAAAGTGTCATTTTCACCTGCTACCGCCCTTCCAGAAAGTTGAAAATAGGAAATAAAAGTACTTAAATTAAAAATTAATAAAATGAAAACTTGAATTATTTTTTTAATCTCATTTTAAAACCAGTTTCATTACAGAGCACAGAAGTGATGGCATGGGCCTGGGCAGATGAAACACTTATGCATTYATCTGATTCTATGATACAGAATTTTCCGAATTTGCAAGAGAATATTTATAGTGTTGACTTTGCAGAAGTCCTGAAGAAGACAGCAGGACATCTAACAATCAGTGTAAGTAGGCATTTTTGTGTTATGTTAATTTGAAAATTTCCAGCCTTCTGGTAGTGCAGTCTTGCCCTGGACACCTTCAAGCCAAGGTTCCCATGTCCTGCAGTCATACAGAGAAATCTGGAAAGGGGTGGGCACAGGATAAGGATCTAAAAGGGTTATAAAGGATTTGCCACCCTAAGGTTGTTAATCCCATTAAACGCTACAAGGAAAACTCGTATCTGGGAAACAAACTCTGTTTTAAAGACCTASATCTCAGACTAACACAGGTAAACAATGCAACAATGTAAATAACAGCAATTTAATGAAACAAGAGTGCGCTGACATAAAACTGTTGCAGGAAAGAGGGAGCAATATCTGTGACAAGACCCAATACTMATAAAAATTAAAATGTCATCAGATTAGATACTTGTTTTGCCTGACTTCATGCTTCCAGAAATAGAGTAATGGAGCAGCTGCCCCACTGCTGARGCTGGACCATCATCTATTTTAAAATAATACCATACTTTTTACCATGTATATGTAGGCAAAAATATATAAATATGCTTTAAATATGGGTAATTATTTCAAGAGTATTAAAACTCTCATTTTTCTTAGATGTGTATTGGATGAATTCRCTTAAATTATGACAGCGCTGAGGTACTTGCAGACAGAAGAAAAAGACAGCCTGGTTTGGAAAAGAAATGTCTTTGTAGCTTAATGTAGACTTTCAATCACARTGTTTCTCACAAAGGCTAGAGAAGACAGTCAGAAACATAAATGAGATRCAGAAGCTTAATTTTTTTTCTGACATAGTTAAATAACAATGTCTATTTCCACACTGAAGATGGAAAGTGGAATTTTGAGCAGAAAGCATGATTCAAGATCTAATGAGGTTTTGAGGAGTAGCAGTATCCAAAGCCAATTACTTTGCTTTTAATGACTGTTAGTTAAAAGGAGTTAAAAGGAGCTAAAAAAGCTAGCACAGTTGGGACCAGTGAAAGGAAGAAATTAGGAGCATACAWCTCCATAGTCGGCTTCCTCAAATAGCTCACTTAGTTACTTCAGATCAAAAGGTTGAGAAGCAAAACAGGGTGTTTCAGCTTCCAAAAGCATACTTTTGATTACACAACAGAAGCCTTCCAATTAGCTGTTAGAATGGCACATCAGGAGAACYTGGCAGCTCTAGATCAATAAGCTGACCCTAGGATTTTTTTTTTTTTTTAACTTCCCTTCAGACTATCAGGAAAGGAAAAATAATAGTATCCAAGGGGAGGAAAAGTATACAAACACAAACCATCTGCACAGTAAAAACAGAACAATGGTTACAAAGATTTTTCAATACCTTTCTCTGGTATTGACTTTGATCTTTCTCCACCTTATTGCTCTGCTTTTAAGCAAACAAAAACATTTCTATGGTAAATGAAAGTCAAAAGCGGGTTATTTTGTGTCTCTGCTAATGGCAGAGGGTTGAAACTATATGTTCTTTAAGGTCTCTTCTCACCCTGTGATTCTATTATTTTTCAGCTGTTTTCCTGTATCATCTCACTGTGRTGACCTTTTAACTATAAATTCTTTTCTATGGGTGTGTTCCAGCTTTTTTCTCTTTTCTTTTTCCTCTTTAAACCAGAATGGGACTTGACTGCAATAAGTCCTATGGATCTTAGAGATTGCACCGTTATCTCTCCACAATTGCTCCTTTTCTGTAAGCACAGACACTTCCTAATAAGCTGCAGGCTTTCCTATGTCTTCCAGAGCTTTAAATGCAAAACATATTCAACATTATAAAATTAAACAAAAATGCACCCAAAGCAGGAAATTTAGTATTTTCACTTTTTTTTTCATCCATTCCACTTCAGTTTCCCTTGACTAYAAGTAAACTAATTACATTCTGCAAAAGGTTTCTTTGTTCTCCTTCTAGTTCATCCAAGGCTAGAAATTCATAATAGGTTCAGCTAGAAAAGCAATTCAGGAATTAAARTGAGGACCTGTGCTAGAGCTACTACAAAGTGATAGACACAGGGACTAAAAAATGTAAAATCTGGGTAAAATCTAAGCTGTGTATCACACCCACACCACATACAACAAACCAAATAACAGGGAAAGGGACACAGATGCCAATGGGGAACACGTTACAGGGCTTGGCTGGGGATGAACAGGCAGGAGACCCTGCCCAGGAAGGAGGTTATTGCAACATCAGATTGTGTGACTRTCCAAAATCCACACATCAAAGACTGCACTGGAAGGTGCTGTGTGAGGGCAGGAACTGCTGACAGGCAAAGAGCAGTAGGATGTCTTCTCTCCTGAAAAAATCCTCTCTAGGGAATGTAGCTTTTATGTGAACAGACAAAGGTACATTCTTCAAAATTTGAAGACAAGGACTTCCAAGAGGATGTGGGAAAAAAAAAAAAAAAAAAAAAAAAAAAAAAAAAAAAAAAAAAAAAAAAAAAAAAAAAAAAAAAAAAAAAACAACCAAGGAAAGACTTGATCTTGAATGTTGGACCAGCATCCATCAAAAAGCTGTTCAGCCCTTGTGTGTAAAAATAAGGACCCTGACTACAACTTCTCATGAGAGGAAGAGGAGGGGCAGACGCTGATCTCTTCTCTGTAGTGCCCCTTGACAGCACTGGAGGAAATGGACTGAAGTTGTGTCAGGTGGGTTTAGGTTGGATATCAGGAAAAGGTTTTTCACCCAAAGGGTGGCTGGGCACTGGARCARGCTSCTCAGAGCAGTGATCTCCACACTGAGCCCAACAAAGTTCAGGAAGCTTTTGGCAATGCTCTCAGGCATATGGTGTGACTCTTGGGSATGGTATGGCCCTGTGCTGGGCCAAGAGTTGGACTAAGTGGTTCTTGAAGGTCCCTTCCAAATCAGCTCATTCTGTGATTCTGTGATTCTGTGATTCTGTGATTCTGTGATTCTGTGATTCTGTGATTCTGTGAATGTACAGTAGTTTTGAACATTTTTTTGCTTACAACTCCAAGTTGTATCCAATTGTGTGTCACCCTCATTACGTCCCAGCCTCGCCCTTTCATGATTCTCCAGTAAACTTCCTTGGTCAGGGAAGACAGATATAAAATCCAGAGCCCTCCTTTGGCAAGTGTGTGCTGAAAGACATAAGAGGGCTCACACGGTGCCCAGCTGTAGAGCCCAGGCAGGACATGAACCAGCCTTCCACTGCCACACCAGCAAACCCAGCAGCTCCTCCAGCCCATTCCATAAAAACTACAGCATTCAGCAGCAGCTGAATGGGAATCTGTATGCTCATACTGGTGCCTTGCCACCTCCAAGTTAATTTATACAGCACTGCTCCCAGGGAGTGGAAAGAAAGATAAATATGATAGCTTATTCCTCTCATAGACTAGAAATTTCAAAGGGGCAATATGGATTATTTTGTTTTTAATGYTCATTTTCAAGTTTGAAGGGAGGAATGGGACAATAGGTATTAGGGCCTCAGAAGATTTCTTTCTTGAGCTTATTTGGTGATAACAGTACTATTCAGCTGTCACTGATAGGTTGTACATATAAAAAAAATAAATTAAATCTCATTAGAGTGTGCCAACCTAGTGCTTTACCATATCCTAGATTTCACAGCCCAAAATTACAAGCAAACTTGCCAAAAATAAATGTGAGCATAAGACAAAAGGCAGAGTAAGCCAGAAGACAGAACGCTGTCAGAAAAATCCCACAAAAGCAATGCATTATACCATGGGACTTAAGCATCATAGAGCCCCATGAAATGAAAAAGTTCCATGGATTTCCTCTCAGCTCCATGAGTGGGCTCTTTTATCCAATGCCTTTGAAAGTATGACCTCCTGCTGGGACTTTTATAATAAGAAGGGGGGGAAAAGCACATTCCACTGTCAGGGTTGTTGCAAGGATGTAATCWAAGGTTTGACATCCCAGCTCACAGACACCAAGCAACTTGGAAAAAAATCACCATACTTGTAGTTGCTATTTTTCTTTTCTAATGGAARGTTGAATAATACTTTAAAGCTCAATGACATCCAAGGTAGATAACATTAAAACAAATTACCTTTCCTCTAACTACACATTTTCTTCATCATTGTGATAAAGTGGTAATTGCCTGGTGATTGCTTATTGTAAAGGCAAGCTCTTGCCACTAACAAATTTCCTCTTTAGGTCACTCTTCTGACAAGCAGATTCATTTACAACATGAACCATGAATCCGACCCACATTTCTTTCCAGTAGTGCTGAAAATGAATATGAGAGTAACAGAAGGAATAGTGCTGGAGGAGGCAACTTCCATAGGCATCAGGTTTTTTGGGAAGCTACCACATTATCTAAATTAATCATCCATTTCTGCTCAATCTCTCATTTAATCAGTATGAGATAGAAAATTATCTGATTGATTAGCTTATTAAGATCCCCCAGACCAGGGAGGGAAAACATTTACCAAAGATTTCCTGTTCTTGAAAMTTATTGGATTTGTGTTTTCAGTATTAAGTAATTTTGGGGAATAAATATAGAGGTAGCACATTACGTTTGGATTTCCATTTACTCCCTGCACTGTCTGAYRTGGACTTACTGTGTAGGAAGAATAAATGAGATAGAACAAAATCTTAGTTTCTATTATATATGATTATCATTGTATTAAATTATTGTATCATTTTTATATATTACATATAATATTATATATAGTTATATTTCTTCTATTCCTATTGTATTCTATTAATAAAAATATGTGTTCTATTTTTATAACATTTACTATTACTATATAATATGATTATTATATCATCATTTAGAGTAGACACTAGGAACAAGATCTTTCATGTGAGTGTGGTAAGGCACTGGCACACGTTTCCCAGAGAAACTGTGGATGCCTCATCCCTGGAAGTGTTCAAGACCAGGTTGGAGGGGGCTCTGAGCAATCTGGTCTATTCTGAGGTGTCCCTCCCTATGACAGGGCATTGGAACGAGATGACCTTTAAGGTCCCCTCCAATCCAAGTATTCCCTAATTCGATGAAAAAAAAATATGAAGAGCATTTTTTGTATACAAAATGCCAACAGCATATTTTTGTTTATAGTTCTGAGGTGTTTTGCAGAGCACAATAGGAAAGGAAAGAAGAAAGARARAGAAAGCACAAACACAAAAGCTTTTTTTTTTTAAGAGGGCATATGTGATGAGAACAGAAAATTGCAGCTGCATCCAGCAGGAATCTAAAAATACCTGCAGGTGCAGTAGTAAAATAATTTGAAAAGAAAAAAAATATACTAATATACTGCTACATGCAATAGATTCTTTAACCTAGCAGGAAAACTGCTCAGCATGAAGAAACCTTGGCAGCTACAAGCTGACATGAGATGGATATTACTTATTTGCCCATTGAATCAGAAGGATTCACCTGCCATGGGAGAGTCCCATAGGCCCAGAAATAGATGTGAAACTGGACCAAGTGTTTGGGAAGAGGTCCCGGCTCACCCAGACTGCCGGGAGCCTGAGGGCTGCTGCACCCACACCCAGCTGCTGTGTCCTGGGGATTCCAGTGTTGAGCAGGGGGTGCAGGAGGGCACTGAGCCGCATCTGAAGAGACAAGCCCAAGTGACAGAGACTGACCTCACTGGRAAAGTCCTTCTCCTTGAACAGAGTATTCAGGACATTACTTTTGCCAACTACASAAAGGTCCTCAGCCACCATCACAGGCTTCAGCCATCACCCTGGGCAGCTTGAGGAATGGCCTCACTAGATCACAGAACCACAGAATAGGCTGAKTTGGAAGGGACYCACAAGGATCATCAAAGTTCAGCTCCTGGCCCTGCACAGAATGCCTCAAGAATTCCACGTTAGAGGATTGTCCACATGCCTGTTTAGCTCTGGCAGCTTTGGGGCTGTGACCATYCCCTGGGGAGCCTGTTCCAGTGCCTCACCATCCTCTGGGGGAAGAACCTTTTCCTAATATCCAACTTAAACCTTCCCTGACACAAGTTTGGGCAATTGCTTTAGATCCTTCACTGGTCACCACAGACCAGAGTCTGACCCTCCACTTCCCCTCATGAGCAAGGGTAAGTTGCAGCCTGMAATGAGRTCTTCTCCAGGCTGAACAGACYAAGTTACATCAGCYAATTTCCATACAGCTTCCCCTCAAGGTCCTTCATCAACTTCCCAGCTCTCCTTTGGATGCTCTCTAATAACTTTATGTCTTTTTTATATTGTGGTGCCCAAGATTGAGTAGGATGATTATCACTGTTTTGCACAATATTTTTGGGTACGTGTCAAATGTTCAGGCAGCAGCTTCTCCTTTAGCAATACGTACAATATACTTCATAAAAGGATTGATATTAAAAACAATTCCAAAGGGTAAAACGTATTTTGGAATATTTGGAGGCATGGAAGGTCTGCATCAAAAATTTTGAGTCATCCCATTATTCACCTTGAACAAAAGAAAAACATAAAAAACCATAAGTGAATTAGGTATTGGCTTATTATGCCTTGTGCAGAGATGAACTAGAAAATTTTGAGGTCTGGTTGTTCTAATGCCGTGATAACCAAGAGTCACTAACTTCATTTTTTATCCCAGAACATATTGCATTCCAAAACAGTGATTTAAATTCCAGTGGAATATGGATAGTTTTCAGCAATAATTTAGTCTTAAACCAATATAACATTTTCCTGATCTGTTCCTTTCCACTGGGTACATATATATGTATATATATACACATATAAATATATACATTCACACACATATATATACTTTTATATATATATATATATATATATATATATATATATATATGAATACTACACACATATACTGAATTTTGACAGCATCTGAGGAACCAGCTGGATTAGGGCACTAGGTTGGATTAGCAGCATGCATTAGAACTAGAATAAAGTTTAGAATATTAAACCCTTGTTGAGAGCATTTTCCTTTTTGTAAATTCATAAATAATAAACAGATTTAAAAGTCAATACATGTTTGCTCATAAGTCAAGTTCAAACCAGAACAAACAGTATCTAAATAGACAAAAAATATTCAAAGGGTTAAAACAAATTGCAGCAGTTCCCCAAGTCTTTTTATGCTCTTTTTCTTTATGTTTCCACACAGATAAAGAAATGCTGCACTGTATCCGGAAGGTGAATGGGGCAGCACACACAGCCCCATTCCAAACATGTAGACTACAAAAAAGAGGAAAGAAAAAAGAGTAAGAATTATCAAATAAGGGGATCCAGTCTTAGGTTATGAAGAGGGTATGACTGTGACAAAAGTGGCAATAGCAATTGGTTGGAGGGAGGCAGTAACACATTGATGAGAAAAGGTGCTGAGGTCTGAAAACAGATTGAAATATTATGTTTGTGGTATAAACAATTTATTTCTCCTCTGGGGTTAGCTGAAGTTCAACTTCCTCTTTCCATTATAAAAGAATACGTGCACGTTTTAAGTTACACACAAGCTTCAGACTCAAAAGAAAAAAGGCCTGAGGAGTTTGTGTTTTGTTCCCAGAACCAAAGATCAGCTCGTTCCAAAAGGAAATGACAGAAATTCTCTGACACTGGATATTGGGGATAGTGTCCAAACAAAAGACACCAGAGCAATGTCTCATTCTTAACATTCTAGATTTGTATGGGAACTCAAATTCTTAAGCCTAACTGAAGAGAAAAGGAAATTAYTTTAAGTAATTTGGTAATTTTTTTGAAAGTACACTTGCTAGAAACAATTGCAAATAGAAACTATGACATTCCTTTCCTTGAGAAAAGTGGAGAAAAGAGAAATTTCACACAGGAAGGTCAGCAGTGGCTCCGGAAAATGTCATGCTAAGGAGGTATAAACGTAAATGAACACTTGGTAGTCTGGAACAGGAACTCAGTGTTTGGGATTTTTTTCTTTCTTTGTTACGTTGATTTTTTTCAATCAGTTTGGATTTATTTTGGATACTGAGATTGCTGTCTGTCGTTACAAAGTTACAGGTGCCAAGAGGGACAACTGCACATTGATTTTTCACTATTGAGAGTGTAAACTGTTCTCATCAGGTCACTTCTAAATGCATAATCAAGGTAGCATGCACTCATGAAATGGTATTTCATGTGTAACAGCTCAACAATGTCTTCATTTACTTTTAAATTTGTTTAGCATAATCCAAATGTAAAAGGCCATGCATAGATTTTAGACAACTTTAAATGTTTCAATTTTGTAATATTTGTTTAATTTTCATAATTAATACACATTTTCCATTCCAGTTTAAGGACCAAGCCCATAAAGCTAGCATGCATTAGTATGTTGAGGCTGCTTTCATATCTTATGAGCAAAAGCCTTATGATGAACAAGATTAAATAATGATTTTCTTCATCAGCCCTTTCACGCATCTTTAGATTGCTTGCTGCAACTTGAGATCCTGCAGTGGGATATTTTTTTCCATAAAATTCCCTCATCACGCACTGAAATCATGTTTGCTAATCATTCTTGGAAATGCCACTTCATAAAGGTTTATTTCAAATTTTTTTTAAAAATGTGCAAGCATACATACACAAGATGGTACAACATATTTTGAGAGAATTTTTTTTAAAAATGAAAACACTGAAGTAGGTTTGTGTTCTGCTATAGGCTATCCTTAATGCACAGAGATTCAATCTTCAATGAATTTAATAACTGCTCTTTCATAGACTTACAAAACATGGTTCATATGTCTCTCACATTTCTTCCCTGGTAAGATCAAACAAGCCAGCTGAACAACTCTGTATTCAAAACTATTAGTAGAGTAATTTGCACTTTTTTTAAAAAAAAAATAAAATATGTCTTTGTGGTACATGGTTTCTTTCTTCTACTTGTATCAATTTTGAGCAGACAGCATTCCATATGCATTTCTTCATTTATTCAAGGATAATGCATGTTATACACAGATTGCAGCAAAAATCAGAATTATTTAGGGCCAGGATGGAAGTTGCCAAAGTGATTGCACTTTTTTAATGCTTCACTTGAATTTATTCAAAGTTTTTTCCTATGCTAAGGAAAGAAAACAAATCCACATCCACATCAATGATGCAGCAAATAAAAAAGTTTCAAGACCAATAGGAAAATTCAGGTGGCTTAACATCACAGCATGCTTCATTTCATCATATAAACTACTGAGGATTATTATTTRGTTGTAGAAGATTTTACATATAAAGGTACATACACCAAAGAACTTCTGCTCTGGTATTTTCATATGTATTGTAGGTACTTTCAAATGCGTCACCCACCTCCCAGCTGAATTAAAGTCARCAGAAACACAGCCATTAGCTCACCTGGGAGTAGTGGCAGAGCTGCTCAACACTAGAAAACAACAGGAGAGTAGGGACACATGTAGGTTGGTTGTCTGTAGAACCCAAGGAAAAAGGGCTTCAATAATAATGAACTGAGAAAAAGGAGAAAGAAAAAACAAATTCCAAAAACAGCATATGAAGGAAAATAAAACGTCTTTTTCAAAGGTGCAGAGAAACAGAAGCCCAAGGAAGGTAAAGAGAAGGAAAAGAAAACTATTATTAAAATTTGTTTTCCTCCTAATGTGCTGGAAAAGTGAAGAACTTCAATTTCTTTAGACTGTCTAGAATGAGTTTCTATCAGATAGTTGCTGTTTTGCACCAGCCATACYTTCTTAGAGAGGATCACATTCTTYAGCTCCCTACTCCCAGMRTTCTGCAAACTCTAGTGCTCAGTGYAGTGTTTTCAGCTACTTCTTCTCCAGCAATAACATCACCATTTCCACCCTTCTCTTTAGGGCTGGCCTTTCTTTGATTTGTTTGCCTCACACCTATTCTGATTCAAACAGGGAGATAGACACCAAAACGGATGATGTAAGCCACAACTTGTTTCCCTTAATTTTTAGGTTTTTCCTTTGTTTGACTTCAGCTTCACTCATTCAACTCTTGCTTTGTGTTTGCCCATTGGACTATTGAAGCCACTACTTTTCCTACTTTTCCAATTATAGCATTGTCTCTAAGTGTAAAAAGGTCGTTTTAATATTCTTTTGGAAAAATGCATCAGGAAAGCTAAGCTAGGCTTTTTAAGGGACACTTATTTAGGTTACCAACCCCYCACCGCTTGCAGTAAGTCACTGGTAAAACAAACAGATCTGGTTGATCCACCAATAATACTGTTTCATTTCTGCATCAAAGTAAATTCTGCATGCATTTGGTTSTCTAGCAAATGAGAATTATTTTTATTGATTCCTACTTACAGAAAATGCTAGAAAAAGCAGCAAATGCTTAACAGACGAAACTCACAAATACCAAAGCTGATAGTTTGTTTTGCGTTTTTTCTTGTTTTGTCTTTTAAACATTTCCAACTAAGACTTYCCATTCTCTTAACTCATTCTAGGGRAGTTTATCYTTCTTTAAATGTTCAAAAGAACTTTTTTTTTTCTCACAGGAGAACCCTGGGACACTAAGGGGCCACAAATATGCTGSGCAGAGTCAGGAAACTCAGGCTGARCAAAGTCAAGGTAGCAAGGTGCAAGGCCAATGCCCCTACTCCAAGAGGGTTTGGCATCTGCTCTAGTCATCTTTTGGCATTGCACCAGTGAAAAACAGGGAACTTGAACCCGAAGGCAGCCACACGAGCCAGAGTTGTTATAAAGAAAATTACAAGCACTGAAAAATGCTTGATTGCTAGGAACAGGAACTCAGCTCACAACGTGAGTTGCTCTTTGAGGCAGACCACCACATCTCACTGTGCACAGTTTTCATCCCCTAACTCCTCCATCCTTCCAGTGGTCCTACTGTTTGAAGGTCAGCCCTTCCTTTCTTTCTTTCTTTCTTCCCATACAGCTCATTTCATCCCAGATCACAGCATTTGTCAGGCCCTCTCTCTGTTATTCCAGTGGTTTCTTCCTCCTGTGCCACTTCCAGCAGTGATTCACAGGCTCACAAATTATTCTGTCATTACTTATATTTCTTTATGAAACTGCCAACAGATGGGTAATGGTCTTCCAAAATAATAGTTACCTCTAGGCACACATATTGACAAAGTAAAATTAAATGCTTTTGTTTACACCCTGTGCTCCTCTTTGTGATACATGAAAAGTGCCTTAAATTATTTCTGAAAGATTTTTTTACTCACCTGCTACTCCTTGGTGGAGACAACTTCCCGCAGTGTTGTAGACCTCATCCTCTGTGGTCTTCCAGTCAAACTCTGGAAGACAAGATTCAGTATTTCTGATATTGCTTTGCTCTTAGAAACAGTCAGGAAACACCTTTGTGATGTATAAAAATGTTACTAAAAATGTTGCACTACTCTAACTACAAGAAGATAGTCACGAAAGACAGAAAAAAAGAGGACAGATTTGTAAACTAATGGACTAAAATTTAATGTTTGGAAATAAGCTCCAAAAGACCAACAACAAATTGAAAAGCTCAGTACTTCCATTATGGAAGACTGGTTTAGTGCTGAATAGAAACACCCCTGGACAAATTATAAAGATTGAACAAGAAATATTTAGTCAACTCGAATCGTGATAATTTTGATGTTAGTGTAGTTATTCAACATTTTTTAGAACTTGTCATTAAAGTATTCCGTAAGTTCATGTCTTATCACACAAGAAACTCAGAAATTCAGGGTAACATTCAAAGGTAGATTCTGAATATTTTTTAGAGGGGTATTTCAACTTGTTTTTGATGTAAAGAACCAAATTTGGAGCAAGAAAGCCTCATCACCATTGCAATGAGTGCAAGGGTTATACATTTCTCTGATGATTTTATTTTTTTGTACATCACTTATTTTCAAAGTGACTAACTCGAAGTTTTGTTCAATCCACAATAAATTCAGTAATGACTCTGAATGAATAATATACTTACGATGCCGTTACGCCTTTTTTCCTGTGAGTATCCTCTTTGATGACTCCCTAAAATTTCAAAGAACAAGTATGGTTTTCCTAACGTGAAAATTCCAAAACACTAATTAAAAGGTTTACATCATCATAAATTTTATCATCATCATAATATTTATTGAACCAGCAGGTTAGTAACCAATAAAGCAGTTGCTAAAACGCTTTTTATGGGGTATTTTATAACAGTTAAATTTCTCCTTTAAAAAAAAAGCACATAAACAAATCAAACAGCAAGACTTATTTGTATCCTCCAGCAGCCCCGAATCAGTTTTTTTTCTCAGSATATTAAACTTGCAAGTCGCTGCAACTCAATACTGGACACATCTGACTGCATAATTCCCTATCCYTCATTCCTGGTTTCTCATTTATTCTCTTTTTAGGTTTTTTTTAACTATTTTGGTGTTCATTTCCTGAACAATTGAATGTTCATTTTTTTACAGAGTATCAATAAATACACTATTGAAAGAGACGGATCTACAGATCCAGACAAGCACAGAAATTATCAGGGCCTGGTCATTCACAGCCTTAGAAAACATAAAATTCTTAAGCATTTTAAATAAAGAGCTAGGTATGCTGAACTCTTGGCTTTAAAGAACAGTTCTTTGCTATCCAAAATACCCATACTGCAGAAATCAAGGACTGGATGACAGAACAAGAAAGAAAAAGAGTATCATGTAAAATAGCATTTAAAAAATATTCCAGTTGCAGGCATCACATAGAATAGACATCGTAACATATAGAGCCCAGTACTGGAGTTCAGAGAACGTATTTGTTGTCTTGTTTATTAAAACTAATTTAAATTTTTCAGTGGTCATCAAATTTCAAAGGATCTCATGGCAGGAATGAGGTTTGTAGCTGTGAGATATGTTTGTGGTGAAGGGATTTCCATGGCATATGTTCTGAGATATTTGGTGAAGGGTTTTCCCTGGGTACAAAGGCATGCTGATGGGGTGACAAGTTATCAGACCCTTATCACTGCAATTGGCCAGGTGGAAGCAGGAGTGATACCAACATGTCACAGTTCTATTCTCAAGAATAGARAATTGTGCACAAGGCTCACAAGCTTTGTGGTCTCTCTTTGTAACTCTCATTTGCATAGAAAGTGCTGGTCCCTCATTTATGATGCCAGTAACAGCATATTTGACTACAGTCTTACCTCCACTTCTCCCAAAAGTAGAAACTAACATTTRAGATCCTCCATGGTGGAGAAGGAGAATACAATCCCCTTGCAGATAAGTTGACATACTTACTCCTCTCTCCTCTCCAAAACAGGGACACCTCTTTGGTAAGATTTGTGTCCCTCAACCTCAGAGACACTTGCACATAGTGCTATACACTGATATTTTGCAGATCTAGTGCAATTATCACATTATCTAGATCAATTTATCACTGCAATAATAAGAATCTGTTATCTGTTGCTTGCAATAAAGCACACTATTGGGGAATCTGTGATCATGAATGAGAGCAGACAGAGTGTAACCCACACTATTTGTTCTTCTGGGATCTTATTGAAGGTGACCAGATTTACAGTGTCAAGTCTGGTCACCTTCAGAAATTCAGCCCAGCTGCACTGAGCCCCTCTGAAATCTGAGGAACAGMTGGAAAGCAAGTGGGTTCATTTTCTGCCAAAGTTCTATCCTCCTACCACAACACTCATTGGCGCAGTTCTGGGTCACCACTAGATGTTCCCGGGCTAGAGGAATCACATTGCAGCATGTAATAATTTCTGAATATTATAGCAAACACACTTCCAGAGAATATAAAATAATAATAATTAAAATGGTTTGAATATCTTTTCCAATTTCATAGAAAAAGCCAGGAATATAATGCACTGTCCATAACTACTATACTGGAATGTCACATTAATGATCATACTGTACACTGAAAGATAGCTTTTCCAAAGACTCATATCTGCATTACACCATTTTTGAGTCCCTAGCAGGACTATTCACAGTACCTGTGTGCTTAAAATTGATCTATTCTGCACATCTGGTGCTTTTTTTAATGATGTTTGCTACATTCAGCAGAATATAAGRTTTCAGTTTTAAATATTGTTTCCAGTTCATCCTACTGTATAAATTGATGTATTAAGCCAGTCTAGCAAAATGTTAGAGGCACACACAGAAAAAATGGGTTTATTCTAAGATCAAACAAACAAAAAAAAAAAAACCCAGTGTATTTTTTCCTGTATAACTAACAATGAATAAACATTTATATAGTGAGTTATTTACTAAAGTACAAGCCGTTTTCCATATGTTCCAAAGGTAGGGGGGAAGAGGGCAAGGAAATTGTGCTACGGAGAAGAGAAAGTTTATTGACTCACAACAAATTTGCTGTTTCAAAAGAAAAACATTATCTAAATAAGGAATGCATCTAGAAAGCGATTGACAGACATTCTTCAGAAAGGTGGAAAATACCACCTTTTTAGAGAAAACAAGTTTTTATTCCTAATAAGGTATACAGGAGAATAATTTCAAGAGTTCTATTTTTTTGTAGGGATATTGCAGAACGCAATCAACTCCTCAAAAAGAATGAGACCAAATGTCCATTTCTGGAGATGCTTGTTTTGTCATATTTCACAGTTTTCAAGTAATTTTTTATTCTTTTGAGATATTCTCAGAAGGTAATGAGAATGTTCCCTGTACACATAGAATTTATCTGCCCGTTATTGTTTTTTTGATTCATCCTTCTCCAAGGCTTCTCAAGAAAACTCATATGAAACTTAGCAGAAATAAATTAAGAGTCAGAGGTAGAAAAGTAGGCTGCATATTATGAGTAGAAAGTAGAGGATACTGTGATTCCCTATTGAATATATAATGAATAGGAGAACAAATTCATAAATTCAAGACAAGTTTGTTTCCCTAAAGTATCATAAAAACACATTTTTTCTTAAAGGATGGATTTATTATTTCTGGATTCAAATAGCCAGCCTTGCCAAAGAAAAATGCAACATTCTCTTGAAGGATACTTGATAGCAGCGGGCCACAGATTTACTGCTATTGCTAATAATTCTAATAATAAGAATGTCAGAACATGTACACAAATTGAAAAAAAATCTGGAAATATGGTGGTGCTACAGACAGCATCAATAAAGAGATCAAGTTAAACTATGAGAGAGACAGAAAGGCAAGTATAATTAGCCCACCCTGCAATTTTACAAAGAGGCAGAAGAAAGACAAGTAATACGGGTTGTCCTGAGAATTTTGTCTTCATATGCCAAAACTACTTATAACTGAGGTCTATTTCTTTTTGCCTGAATAATTAATTCTTACTATTTATTTTGAGGGTTGTTGAGGCACTCCAAACAAAACTGAAGAAAGAGTCATAACCAACCATGTGRTGACCTGTTATAATAGGTCCTCTCAAATTATTCCACTGTATAAGAGAGGCTACAAGGRAAAGGGAAACAGACCATAAGGAATGAAAAGCAGAACTTTCAAAGAAATAATGCATTCAACAGAAGTTCGAAAAAGTCTCCAAGAATGATCTCTGGGGAAATAAGTGGAAATCTATAGAGGAAAAAAAAAAAGGGTATGTCCTGGCCAGATTATTACCTCAATTTTAGAAAGGTATAAAAGATTAAATACTTGCAGATATGGGAAAAGGGAAAAGACAGGAGAGGTAATCTTGACAACAGTACCCTGCCTCCAGCTATGTGACAATCAGTGAGACCAAGCAGACAATCATTTAGGGCTACAAAGAGGACAATTATCTCTTTGTGGCATTTGGCCAAGCCACTCTAACTCATCACAGGCTAGATCAGATTTTCTCTAAAAGTCCACATCTTTTATTTCCAGTCAGACAAAAAGTCATGTGCTCTTGCCTAAATTGGGTTCTATGCTCTGGAGACAGAGACAAACAAATGGAACCAATGGACCCTAAGGAACTGTAAAAGCAAACCTCAGATAGAAGCTGAAGGAAGATCCAAAGGGTAGAATCCAAAAGATTGATTGGACTGTGGCAATGCACAGAGAAGAGGGAAACAAATATTTAAACAGTGTTGAAAGATAAGGAATGAGGAAAAAAGGAAGAGAGAAAGAATGAAGTTGAACAGATTGTGGGAAGGGCAATCTGAAGGACTCTTGTTAGAGTGGRGTGGTGAGGAGGAAAGAGAGTGAGAATTGCAAAGAAATATGGAGGAGAGGGAATTAATAAGGCAAAACTACATAACATATGGACCTTTGGAGTTTCCACTCATCTTTGTCTTCTGATCCCTCATCTTGCATTGATCTGACTGAACAACTTCCTGAAAATACTTTGGAGATTTTGTGGAGTGTGGCTGTATGTGCTGCCTTCAGTGGTCTTCGGCCTCCCTAGTCAGCTGCTAAAGCTCTTTTCACCATTTCAGAGAGAGGGGATCAAATGCTATTTTACTGTGATTCACAGAGAATGTGAGAAGATGCCGTATTTCCAAGCCTGAACAGAAGACAGAAGCTTTCTTTCAGCTACCTAAATAGGTTGCAAATTCAAATTTATTTTTGTTGCTCATACTTAGTAAAACTGTATGTGTATTAACCCTTATTTTGCTCATATCTAACAGTGGCAGCAGAAAGACAGCAGGTGCATGCAAAAATATATTCTGCTGGATTGATTTTGATGAAGATGTTTAATAATAGAGCATAATAATTAATTATGTTTATTATTAAAAAGTGTGGATRATACCTTTCACATCTGTGTTAAAAAATAAAATACATATTTTAATTAACAAAATCATGAAAAATATTTCTGTCCTGCATACAGAGGTAATTCTTAACAAAAATTAAATAACGGAAAGGTTATCAGATAGTTAAATCACAATCAGAATGATCTAGAATAGCAAAAATTCTTATTACCAGTAGATCTAATTTTGAAGACAAGAAATATAGAGGGTCTAAATCATGAGCATATAATGCATTGATCAAATAAGTGTTAAGTAACAGAACATCTAAAGTAAACTAAAGCAAAGCATGTAAAATATGGGACGACATACCATAAAACTAGTGTCAAAACTACCTGTRCAAAACCAGGAGCCACTCAAAATAGCTTCCCTCCCACAGATACAGAAAAAACAGCCCTTCCACCCAAAGACTTAGCTGCCAAAATCAAGGCAAATGTAGGTAATTTTTTCCAATAAAAATAATTTTTTTTTCCAATAAAACTTTGAAGGTACTATTCAGATTAACAACTGTATAATCTATCACTTGCAACAGGTTCATAAGTCTCAGAGACCGAAATGCAATAATTTATGGSTWAAAAAYCTTCATGAAGGGCTTTTCCCTAAAAATGGCAGGGAAGGCTACCATGCCCTGACTAAGCTTGGAGATAAAAAGGTCTGGGCTTTGGGGGGAAGAACACATTCAGAGGGATCGAGCTTAGCACCTGCAGAGTGGAGATCACAGCGCCGGAGCTATCAGCTGCCAGGCCAGCACAGGCCCTCACACCAAAACAGGGGAGGGGAGGTTTTGGGGTGTGGTGAAAAAGGAGGTCAGAGGCAGTTAATGCCCATTCTCCATTGTGCAGACCAGCTCAGCTGTGAGTCCCCTTCACCCACAGAAAAGCCACATCTCCATAAAGGACAGCACAGGGGGTGTCATGGCCCATCAGAGACCCCCTCAAAGGGGTCCCCAGACCCTGCACCAGAGTACTGCAAACACGATGCAACAAATCCAGGGTTGCAAAGGACAGTGTCAAACTTGCCCGCCCCAGGGGAGGCACATGGGCATTCCCAAGTGTTCCAAAGGTCAATTAATCCGCTGGATTCTATACTTTTTGGCAGCAGTGGGCAGTGGAGGAGCCTCACCACCAAGAAGACTAGATGGAGGGSAGCAACAAGACATCGTTGGGACGATGTGGTACATTTCTACCTAATCCCTGTAACTCTGTCCCTGTCCCCCCACACCCCACACACACCTCTTTTTCTATTTTTCTTTCTTTTCTCTTTGTTTCTCTTTGCCTCCTTTATTATTAAATAATTATTAAATTATATTTTATTATTAAATAAAATATATAAAGGTTTTTTTGCACCAACATCGAATCTTGTTTGGTTTTAATGAAGTTTTAGGGTATATTTCGAACCTTTCTGGGTTCAATCCATTTTATTCACAGAGATTTMGTTTCCTTTGCTCTTCTSTGTTTAAACTKRTTCATAACAATAAGAATGGAAATTAGTAAATTCATCAACAAATATGTGACAACAGGGCAGGACTAATACCAAAACAAAAGAAATTTGCTAGCTAATGGCAATGAATTACAGGTCCTTCATCACATAAAAGTGGGCACTCCACTTCCCTGGAAAAGCAACAGTGTGTAAGAATATAATTTSTGCAGATATTGTCATTCAAAGCACTACTGTCTCTAGCAACTCTGGATTACAAGGTTGGGTTAGAAAATCAGTGGCTAGGAAAAGAGAAGAAGCATACATGTTTGAAAGAGAAACTCTTGGCAGAGTTTAACTAAGAGAGTTACAGTCCTGAAAATCCCCACTATTTGATTACTTTCTGCTGACACAGCTTAATTCAGTGCACATTAATGCTTCCCTGTAGACCCAAAAGTCCACTTTCCATGTACATGTGGAAGTGCCTTTGCTCTACTTCACTTGTGGAGCTTAGCACAAATTTTATCCCTCCCGGGATCCAAAAGCYGGGTACTTCACAGCTTCTGGTTCCTAAATATGCCTCACACACGAAAAATGCCTCACTCAGGTGAGAGAAGATGCAATTGCTACTTACCAGATTATTTTGCAATTGCAATGGTCATCCAGGTGCTTAATAGGCAGAGCATTTGAGCAGGAGAACAGTCAGCTGCTCTTTGAAAATTCTCATGAGCCAATAGAGCAGATTCATCCATGTTCAACAGGCTGTTTTGGACAGGGTCACATCCCTCCTGTCAAATCTGAAGCTCTGCAGGCCAGACTTACCAAAGCACAGCACTCAAGGTTGCCCTGGRAGAAAGACACYRTAAAAATTACAAGTACTCTCTCTTYCTCTCCTTGAGGCCCAAGAAACCTTGATTTCCTGCACCAAGGCACACCTCCAATAAAAASGATAGAAGTTTGTTGCTGCAATTGCACTTCTGGGAAATCATTTGAATTTTAATTCCTCCTAGACAAGCAGAGGGACCAGGATGTAATTTGTCACAATCTGCATTTATGCTCTATTCATCAAGCCATGATCCCACATGGGTTTTGCTCTTTCTGCACTTATTGCAGGGATTCCCCAGTGGTGTCACGGTAGCATTCTGAGCTCTTTTAAGGAATCAAATACCTACGTACCCAAGTCACTTGTTAGCAACCAGCAAAGTATCAYGGACTTGGCACAAAAGTCTCTAGAAGGTGACATTTTAGTCTCTGAAATATTATGATAGTGACCACATTTCTAAAACCTCTGTCACATGGGAATGGATATTTCCAAGTGCCTGAGAAGAATTACCTCACCCCATATAAAGAAAAGGCCCCACATTCTTTTCTCCATACTAAATGGACTCCTCAGCAGTTGTTAAAACTTGCCAAACATTATATAGCTATTCCAAGTGCCTTTGGTATTCTTCCTTTTAAGGAGACATTGCTTTCCTCATTTGGATTTCAGACAAACCATATCCTGAAGATTAAAAAAAAAA
>NW_026623391.1:1572772-1609354 GCF_030028575.1 Malurus melanocephalus | reverse complement strand
AAAAAAAAAAAAAAAAAAAAAAAAAAAAAAAAAAAAAAAAAAAAAAAAAAAAAAAAAAGCAAAAAGAAAAACAGAAGAAAGCTTGTTTTGCGTGAGAAGCAGAACAGGTCAAAAATTCTTTTTCAGTATGATGGAATCAATAAAATTTTCATATAATTGTGCAATTTAAAATGTAGCTGGTTTTATTATGTTTTCTAATGCTTGAACTGCAGCCCAATAAAGTGGAAGTGTTACAAGTAGTGGAATAGAAATAATTCACAAACTATGCAAAAGAGAAAATAAATTACACAGTCAGTAAATATTTTGCTTAGACTATTTCTTTCCTTTTTGAGAAAGCAGAACAAAATAATTCCTTTAAAGTTCTCTTGAAACCAATTAATCTCCAAGACAACTGAAAAAGAAGTCCTTTTAAGATACTGTTATTTTGGTTCCCTCACTCCAATTATTCTATATATTACTGCATGGAAGCTCTTTAGAGGATATAAAACCTGATTCAATATCCTTGTCAAATTTATCTCTGCATGTACAAAATCAATAACTAAACCACAAAAGCTTGCAGAAATAGGCAAATAAACTAATTGCAGTTCTTTACCTTTAATTAGCACTAAATATTTTCCAGACACAAATGTTATTTAGCACTGTTGACCAACAGCACCCCTTTAAGTTCAGGATTTTACTTTGTGAATATGATGTAGAATCTGAGCCAAGAACAAAGGCTTTTATACCTGGTGGACATCTCCAGCTATGAGATGCTGGGGGTTTTATGTCACACTAGTAAATCCTAAAGCATAGTCCACTGGGCATTTGTGTCAAATTGCAGGATGATACTTAGGTTAGACAGCARATAATTGTGGGTACTCTCAGAGGACAAAGCAGGCATTTTCAGGAACCTGAGGTGCCTAACATAAGTACGAGGGAGAATGTGTTATAAGGAAAATAATTACCCACAGGAAAGTTTGGAGAGATGCATTTCTCCCATATTCTCTGTTGGCTTCACCATATTTGTGAGAACAAACACAAGTGAGGGAACAAGAGACAAAGATAAATTGTGCCAGAGTAGCTTGRCTTTCCACCTTCCCTCCACCCTGATGTGCAGAGTTGGAAGTATTGGGTGCACCAGCGAAGTGATGGATTCCACAATGCCTTAGGCCAAGGAGGCAAAAGCACAAGGTTGTGAAGGAGGCAAACACACAAGGTTGTGAAGCTGCAGAAAAATGAGAAGAGGCTTTAGTAAATAGCTTCATACAGGCATCTTATTTAATTCTTCATATCACAGTAGTTTGTCAGTGTTACCTTACCAATTATTTTTGAAGATACTGACCATACCAAAATACATCCAAGTGAGAAATTTCCACATATGTAATAATTTAAAACTATTTTGTGTGACTTTAAATGGAACATTAAAGTGTGAGACAGAGGAGATCATTTCCCACACATTCCTGCAGGTATGTTAAAAAAGGTGGGTGAATCCATATTCAGCAGGTACCTCTGCGAGTAGAGTCCTGGGTCAAAGCTGAAAATAAAGAAAAATCCAATCTAAAGAAATTATGTTTTGTAAATGACTGGCACCCATAAACACTTACAGGAATTATCTCAATATTTTGGCACATCTCTGCTTTCTCTCCTACTAGACTGCTAATGTATCCAAGATTCTTAGATCAACATCTAAAGATGCCAGGACCCAGTCTAGCCCAGGACATTTCAGTATCTGCAGTTCTGCCCYATCCAATCCTAACATCCCAGCAACACTGGGGCTCCAGAGTCAGGGTTTCAGAGCTTCCCAACMCTTCCCCTGCTGATGGAAGCAAGGAAAACTTTAGACATGCTTCCAATTATCCCCAGAAAAAGCAGAAGATGAACATTTTAGAAACCAACCTAAAACTTTCTTCAGGTCTTTGCTTACAAAGCAGATTCCACATGCTGCACTGTCCTGAAGCACAATGTAAGCATTTTCAGAGTATCAGAATTTCCCCAGCACAAAAGTGCTGAGTTTTAGTTGCTCTCCTGGCAACTCACTTTCAGATCAGATGCATTTTTCTGTTGAAAGAAGCACATGTTTTTGCRAATACACCATTTTCTTGTTCAGTTGAGGTAGTGGAAAACAGCTTATGTGCAGATATTCTGTGTCAAAACCCGCAAGATGTTTTTCTGAATACTGTTTTAAAAGGATTAATCTGAAGCTTTTCTACTAACATTAATGAACATTCTCTTTTCCCTTTACAGGGTATTCATTTAAATACCCTGTAAAGAGAAAAGAGAATGGACACCATCAGTGTATGAATAGTCAGCAAGTCTTACAAATTGCAGAAGCCCGGAGGAAAATTCCTGTTCTAAATGAGTCACTGTGTGATTGAAAGTTGACACATCAGGGAAGCATATTCCATTCTATTTAAATTATTGTCTTTCTTGAGGCTCTTATGCTTTTTATGATGGATTATACTTTGTTTGCCAAGGATTTGGTGTTTTTGTTAGCAAGCGTGCATCTGCTGTTTCAGCGCTCCAAGGTACTGGCTTCAATTAGTGTAAAATTAAAATGTTTACAATGTCTACTCTGCTAATACAACAGGGGGAAAGTGTAACATAGGTCAGTTGATATCTCAGTTAAATCAAATATATGGACTTTTAAAAAGCAAGAAATGCTTTTACTGACATAAATATTACACACTTATCAAAGTCCTGTGTGTCTCTGGTTATAGCAGAGGCTAGATACCCAGGATACAATAGAATGTACTTATTCTGCTAAATTTGGTGCAGACTGCCATTAATAAAAGGAACACCTTGAAACATAGGCAAGTCATGAGTTCTCAGTTTTGGAGCTACCAGCATTTTTTGCAGTCTTAGTCTTGAAGAGCACTCATGATAAATCAAGTGCTGCCTTGCCTTATCCAGATATGGGCTTGGGTTTATGGAAGATCTTTTTCCCCCTCTTTAATTCCAAGTCTTTGCTAGATTTTACTAGTCATTGAGTTACTAGGCAGTCATCCATTAAAATGTGTCTCTAGTCTGCCCAACTCCTGTCTAAGCTTAATGTCACCCAGCCTTAACTTCCCACTCCTTCCACTCTCCTTTCTTTCCTCCTCATTACATCCACACGACACAGACCCAAAGAACACCCCCGTTAAAAAAGAAGGGGAACAGGGAACAAACATCCACTCATCACTCCTGAATCTTTCCTCCAAACTCTGATATTCCAGCTATCTATGGTCAGTATCTTCATACCCTGATTTAGTTAAAAACAGACACTGCTTGTGAGCTCACTCTCTACAGATTGTTCTTTGAAGTCTGTATGATAAAACCTCAAACCCTGAATGAGGCATCATAGATGTATCAAAACAGTGCATCCAATTTAATACCCTCATGGAAAAGCTCCTTACATTTMTTTTGCTTCCTCAAAATGTGGTTAAACACACATTCAAAGACACATTTCAGAATAATATCTCAAGCTCATGTATAATCCCTTATTGAAATCTTTCCTGGGGAAGGATGGAAAAAGTCCTAGAATTATATATGCTAGTATTGATATCATTATCAGTACCAGTGCAGTCATCACAATTGTCAGTACACATGGAGCACACAGTTTGCTAAACTGTGTGATCAAAGAAACCTTGCAGAGAAGCTGCAAGAAAAGAAGAGCTAAACTTGGGAAGAGACCATAACCTGAGTTGTCACGTAGTGCATTAGAAACTGATACAGGTGAGTTCAGAAAAGAGGTGATTTTATCCAGTTTTCGGCTGGCCAGCCCATCATAAGAGAATTGTATGTTCACTACCCTCATAAAAAAAAATAAAACCATATTAAGTGGTTAGAAATAATTTGACTTCTTTGCATTCACCATTATACTGGTTTTGCTGCCTCTCCTCTACTCCAAATACTGCTGACTACCTCTAGGTATCTCTATTAGCAGGARTAACTATACATCACAGATTGAGCCYRTCATCAAGGAACTCTAAAAATCAGGGATCTCATCAASAATGAGGATTCTTTGGAAATTTCTCTCTTAAGATTTAAACACAATGGGTATTGAGCATCTCATCAGTACCTAATGTAGTCAAGAGCATATCTATCACACTGTTTCCCACAGGATCTCTGTTATCTCACAGGAATTCAGCTCATTTACCCAAAAAAACACAGAAACTCTGCAGTCTCTTCCTCTTCACTGCTACTTCAGAAAAACAGTGGAGAAACCATTAATAGGAGCTATTTTCCTAAGACTAACAGATAAAGGCAGGAAGTATGAAGAAAGAAAATGTCATTACTGAAGAGCTCTTTGTCCAAGAGCCGCCTAAACAAAACGTTCAGAGGCCCTGAGTTTCTTCCAAATGACACTGTCAGYAGAATTACAGAGAAGAAATCCCTACAGAGCCCACGTCTGGCACACTCAGGAGCTCCAAACACGAAATTATTAATGCTCATGTGGTAGTCCTGAAACACATGTGAGAAGACACAAATTTGCAACAGGCAGAATTGTGCACATTTATCAGTGGGTTAAAAAAAAACTCTCCGACAATTGTGCAGGTGTTGCAAATTTCATAAAATATGGCTTCTCAGCTAATCCTGCTTCTGAATCTATGGCACAGTGGCTGAGCTAGTGAAGGTTTCCACAAGAATAAGGGAAAGGAAAACAGTGCAAMAAAWTTGGAGTCCTTAYTAGAYKAAAGTTAATAATGTACAGCCTGTASCAATCARCAATCAAATTCTCAGACCTGCAGCTCCCAGAAACATGTYTAGAAAGGAGATATTCTTAATTCCAGAACTGTGTAATGGTAGCAAGATAATGGCAAAAGAGGTGATTTCTCAGAGAAGGTACTAAATTTTTCCTGAGAACTSAAAACTATACAAGGAAGTGCTGAATGCTGAAGTTGTTTGAATTTCTTTCTATATATATTTAATGATATACGGTTTTTTCAGAATTTGGATTCTGTGCTTTAAGAAGACTTCAAAATACTTGTTGTGAGGTATATGAGGTAATCATACCTTTTTAGTAGATATTACCTTTAATTTGTGACTATTGAGTTCAACTCTGTAGTAACATGGAACAGTGTGTTATTGTTTGCTTTGGTTTTGACTCTATGTGGCCACAATTTACCTTCTTATTTTAGTCATTATCTTCAGAGATTATAATAAAAAAGGGTTTTTTAAGGGTCAGACAATTACTACAGGTCAAAATATTTCCATTTCACTCTTAATTTGAGAGACAGAGAGAGATTATGCAGATTAACACTGCACATTTGTTTTGAAGGAATGTGTATTGCCACAAGAAAATGGCTCATTTTTTTCTGTGCCATCCAGTCTTTGGTAAAGCAACAGACATGTTGCTTAGTTTGGAGATTAACATCTCAGCAATCTCTCCATTCTAAAGATTGTGTTACCATAAGCAGGAACACAGCAGCTAGGAAATTTCCAGTATTTTTTCATACTGCCATGCCAGAATCTCCTGATCTTAAAGGCCATTGGACGATGAAAGATTATGGAGCCAGGAAGATCCAGGATAATGTACCCCAGCCTTAAAAGAGCCCAACATAAAAATCAACAACAAAGGGTCTCTACAACTTTTCAGAGAGTGAACCAGTCTACCCACTGCCTCAAGCCCACAGAATAACTATTACTTAGTGGATACCTTTGTCACTCTTACACCTTCTAAAATTCATGTCATTTACCACAACTTTCCTCTTCCTTGTTTCACAATCCATATAAACCCATATAAAAGAGTCAGATAAAAATAAAACAGCAGAACTATTWTGTGACCTTGGAAGACATGACAGTTATGGTGTCTGGATTTCTTTTCTTTTTGCATTTGCTGGCTACAAATAATTGTAATAAGGAATTCATTTAATATTATATTTTTGAGAAAGTTGATTTTTGCTAATCTTCATGTTTTATTTCCCCTTATAGGAGACCGGGTACTTTTGAAGTGTTGCATACAACAGTCCTGCAAAAATAARTRWTCTTTAAGAAGAACATATGGGTTTYAAGGAAGAAGYAGAYAACAGATATTTCTAAGCAATTAATTCAGCCAAAATCCACAGAGGCCTGAAAATGAGCATCTAAAATTTGAATGGTATATGAGGTTACTGAGGTAACATTTTCTTTATGATGTCATTGCCTTGTTCCCCTGTGAGCTGAAGTAAGAGGAAAAAAAAAAAAGGAAGTGGCACATTTTAAAAGATTTTCTTATATTGCATTAGCAACTACCCTTTTCATTTAGCATTTTTCATTTAAATTGCTAATATTGATTTTTTCACACATGACCCAGTACAACAGTCACTTGTGGAAGGTTTTGTTCATAATTGCAATGACTTCTGTATTGTACTAGAGAAGATGAATATTGATGTTACTGCCTCAAGAATTTATAATGTAATAAAACACTGTGCTGTACAGCACAAATTGTCAATGTTCCCCAGCCTCACTCCCTTTGAACAAAGCCTGTTAGAATACTTGGGTGATTTTCTTACTAGTAAATGATATTTTTGCAGGAACAACATCACTCTGTTTATCTCTTTTGTGACATACGAATGGGGACATGAATAAGTCTCTGCAGGATTAATTTAGCTTTGCAGTATATTGCAGAGTAATACCACAGTAAATAGAGAAATAGATGGAAAAAGCCATTAAGTAGCATGATTCTGGGATGTTTTTTGCACGTTCTGAGGTTTACAAGTGATAAATGTTCTTGGCTTTAATTACAATATAGTTCAATAGRGACAAGTATACGAAGCAATTTTAAGAGACTGTGTATTATTAATATTATTATTAATTACATAGGAGCAAATTAGTTGCTTATCACAATAGTGGTTACGGAGGTAAGCAGCAAACAACAGCTAAATCCTGAATCCTGTGATCTTATGGATAGTCATCATTCAACAACAGACAAACAAAAATTTTTAAAAATCAACAGATATACAAGCAGTTTTGCATTTTCTTACTAAAATTATGTGACTCATTGTTTGTGGATGGTGAAGAATGTTGTGGATGTTAATCTTCTGCTCTTTGGGGAAGCCATGGACAGAAAAGGAGGCATAATCTAAAAGGATCTAGGGCAAACCAGCACTCTCACAGAAAATGGAGAACAGGACACAGGAGGCACAAGAAAGAGGAAAGACACTAATTTTCTCCTTCAGTCCAATCTCATGCAGGAAACAGAGAAAGAGAAGTTTTGGAATTTATTTGCCAACAAAAAGGTGGAGCTCCCAATCTATAACTACATGTCGTGGTCTGAAGGAACCCCAGAATTTTTCATCTTCCWGTCTGAAAATGTTGGTTCCTCTCCTATATTTCCTTTCTTTTCAGGCTTGGGGCCTGAAATGTTTAATATAAAATTATTTTTTCCATGGTTCAGGGTGATTGGAATAGAAAAACCTAGTGAAGAGGTGGAAGTCAGTTGTYTTGGAAAAAACATCTGGTATTCGTGAAGCTATCTTCTGAAACATGGGCTATTCTCCCTCATACAAGTGAAAATCTTTCCATTAGTTTGACTTAAAAAATGATCAGCCCCAGTGTAACATCAGGTCCATGGTCTTGTAATATTAAATTTCCAAATCCATAATCACCGGAAAAGATTATGCTGTTCAAGCAGTTCTTGACCTAAAACTTTTCAATTTGTTAGGTCTTTCTTATATTATGTAYAAGAGCAGGTAAATTACATGATTATTAGTAAATCCTATTGCACTTCAGGTCTCCATTTCTCGGTTTATTATTGTTGATCTCAAGGGCTCAGCTCTGTCCTGTTACTGATGCATTGAAAGCAGCCTCAGTCACAGCTTTGGCTGCCCATTCCTTCTGCATTCTGGATTGCTAAAGGAACTTCCATGGGACACCCTCCCCACAACAAAAGGGAAGTGGACCTATGGTTTTCTCAAGTGTCACATAAATGATATCTGAATTGCAACTCTGAACTAATGTTTATAATGTAAAAAAAATTGACATTGGAATATTACATTTCAAATTAATCACAACATCATTAAGAGTACTACAAAGAGAATTTAGGTTATGGAGGGTTTTAGGGTTATGAATCTTTYTTATAATTTGAGGTGCAGGATTTTGAGGGATGGACAGAGGTTATAAGAAAATATTCATTGATCAAGAAATTAATATTTTTGTCCAGCTGTACTCCCAAGTAATGCAGTTCAAATATTTCCCTGCTGAAACACAAACAAAAAAAACCCACTCTAAAAACCCAAAACTTTTATTAAGTACCATACACTTCTATACTAAATCTGAGTACAGAAAAGAAAATATTTAATCTATCTTTGAAATATGCTTCATGGATCCTGTACCATACATCTTATGTTTTCCTAATAATGAAGATGTAGACTTTACTGTTAATTGTAATGTTTTATCCTTCAGTGTTGTGCTCTTCCTGAAAAATTTGTGTCAATACATGTAAAGGTTTGTGTGAACAACTTATTAGATAATTGTTTTCTATCATCATCATGATTGAGTCAAACTCATCAGTGAAACTTAATTTCTRTTTTTTCAACAACAGTTAAAAGGCAAAATTGTTTCTTATCAGTCACCATGATATTTATTTCCAACAATGCAGACTGGAAAATTATGCTAATAATAAAAGAGATACTTTTATGAATACCTAGAAAAGGAATTTTTAAAGAAAAGCAACAGATTTACTTAATGGAAAACTGCRAGGATAAAGAACACTGCCCYACCTTAYCTTAACATCTTATGGAGATGGTAATAGAATATATACATTTGSTTACACCTTCCATGTAACCCAAGACGTTATCCACTCCTTACTCTATAACATCTACAAAATACCCAAACCAATACCTTCACTACAYACAGATCTCACTTAAAATTAGGTCCCTTTGCGGCTCACAACAGGCTTCCCCATCTTTCTGCATTACCCACCAAGCATAACCTGGTCCCTGAGAAAAAACAATCCCATGGGTGGGTTTGCCTTTGCCTGAAGTGGGTCTATTCCAAATAGTCTTTCCTAAAATACCCGTCATGTGGACCACAGGGACTTTGTCGTCATCTGCTGTTCACAAATGTTTGGACTGGGGAGGACCGACTCAACTGATGGAGYCCCAGCTGGCAGTTCTCAAATGCAATTCCCAGTTTTCGAAGATCACCCCACCAATTCCCTTCAAGGTGGTCTTAAGCAATCCATTGCCCCGTTCAACTCTCCCAGTAGCCAGTGTATGATAAGGAACGTGGTACATTCACTCAATGCCACGTGATCTAGCCCAGGTGTTTGTCTGGGTGTTCTCGAAATGAGTTCCATTTTCCAACTCAGTTCTTTCAGGGGGGACATGTCTCCACAGAACTTATTTTCCCAGGCCCAAGATAGTGTTCCAGGCAGTAGCATGAGGCAGGGGTTAGGTCTCCAACCATCCAATGGTTTCTTTTACCATGGTCAGCACACAGCGCTTGCCTTGGCAGTTTTGGGGAAGGGTGATGTAGCCAATTTGCCAAGCTCCCCATAGTTATACTTTGACCATCGTCCCCATACCACAGAGTCTTCACCCACCTGTCCTGCTTGATCACAGCGCACATGTCACAGCTGTGGATGACCTGTGACATACTGTCCATAGTTAAGCCCACCCCTCAGTCTCAAACCTATTGGTATGTTGCATCTCTTCCCTGATGACCAAAGGCATCATGGGCCAATGAGCTAGAAATAATTCTCCCTTGTGGTGCCAATTCAGATCCACCCGTGAAATTTTCACCTTGGCAGCTCAATCCACCTGCTCTTTGCTATGATGTTCTTCATTAACCTGATTATTGGGCACATGAACATCTACAAGTCAGACGTTCAGTCAGCCTTTCCTGGGCAGCGATGTCCTACCAAATCTCGGCAGCCGCGATGGGTTTCCCTCTGCTCTACCAGTTAGCCTTTCTCCTTTCTCCAATGATCCAGCCAATCCCACAGGGCATTATCTAGCATCCATGAGTCCTTGTAGAGATAGAGTCTGGGTCACTTCTCTTGTTCAGCAATATCCAACACCAGCTGTCACTGGGGTAATGGATGCGGTCTTCTTGTAGWGGTGATCCTGAAGTAATGTCTGGTCTGTCTCTGGAGCTCCCGTGGTTCTTGAGCTTTTGCTCTCTGGGAATCCAGTGGAAGTAGTGCCCTGCAGTATTCCAAGCCTCAGTTTATATCCAGGCAGGAATGTTCAGTTCCTCCCCTCTGGGCGGGGCATCTCACAATGGGATGATGGAATTCTGTGAGTCATTCCAGGATACCTTGATGGCCCATCAGCAGAGATGGCCCCCACAGAATGGCTGCTGATTCCCAGAGAGTGTGAGCACGGCTGAGCCATGGAGAGGATAAAGAACACTGCCCCACCTTATTTTAACAGTTTATGGAGATGGTAATAGAATACACACATTTGGTTACATCTTCCATGTAACCCAAGACAGCACGGACTCCCATGACTCTCCATAAGGATTGAAAATGTGCTAAGAGGAGCTGTTGCTCTGTAGTTTTGTATTTATTGTTACACTTTTCGTCAAATGTCATGAAAATATCATAATCCGTCAAAAAACGAAACTTAAATTGTTTTAAATTCTTCACACACATAAAAAAGATACATTGTCATTCTGGAGGCTTATCAAAGCATGACATGACAAACCAAGCATAGGAGATGCCTCATACATTATCCTGTTCAGTGATGGAAATAATTCCATTTTACAGTTAATGCTATATAGTTTTCTGTGCACATTTAAGGATTATAACTACACTGCAGGCAGTAAAAGTATACACTATCTCTTTCTTCCTCCAAATGCTTAGTTAAAATAACAAGTTCAAATATGTTCACAGATATTCATGCTTCTAATTGGATTCCTTCTATGCCACCTACTCAGAAAAATGCAATTGAGATGCCAGCAGCAGCCACATTGTGTGTAYATATTGTATAAATAGCTCTGGGAGTTCAATAAAGAGCCAAATCACACAACAGGTTTCACAAACATGAACCTTCATTTGATTAAAGGTGAAAAGGTCAATCCCCCGATTTCCAAATTGTTTTTCCTTTTGAAACACTAGAGGATAAGTGATTGAGATGAGGAAGAAGGGAACAGGTCAATGTTTGCTTTTTCTTTAACATCCGTCTTTGTATTGGCTCTAAAATACATTAAATAAATGTAAAAATACAAATTGCAGATGATTATATGCAACACTCACAGTAAATAATATGGGATTATAACAGACAGCGGGTGTAAATGGACTAGAATGAGACAAAATATGTTGCTGCAGTAAAAAAAAGTCAGGTACAGTGAGAAGGCTCTGAAATCAAAAGTCCTTTAATAGCATGATGCTGTTTGAACCACTATAATGGATTATGATCCCTCTGGGTAGGTGYGTGCTTTAGCATCCCACATTGTGTTAAAGAAGATAGGCATTCGAGAAGCAACTGCAACACCTTCAAAKAGATTTTCTCTGCTGGCAAAATTGCCACTTATATTTTCCACTTCACAAAGAAATACGAAGCTGTGGRTTTGTATTAGAATAGATTTTTATTCATGCCAAGAGAACTGGATAGCTAGATAAACAGATTGCAGTAGACAAACAGAAATATTCTGTGTACATGCACATGCCTTAGTTGCATCAAAAGTAAAAAAAAAAAGCTGCTGTGTGAAGTCTCTATGAGTTTATAAATGTAAACATTAAGATTTTCTGTCAAATTAATTATGTGTTTGCCATAGGAAGGGATGTTATCTGTAGGCTTTATGCTGATTATCCTAGTATTTAAAATTATCTCAGATCCCTGTTTAATAGAGTTTCCTCAGATGTTTCATGTTAAAGCAATCCCCTGAATTTGCAGTCTGGGAGGACTAGTCKGAACTAGTTCATACCTTCTCAGAAATACAAGTTTAATTTTGMTGACCCTCCCAAAACAGAAACATGATGCAGAGAGACAGAGGGCCAGAYAAATGGGTGAGGGGAGCAGGGGAAAAGACAAGGGAGGAGATAAGTTGGAATCAAGATTTACAGATCATTCCATGTCATTCCTTGAGGATTGCTACTAGCAAGGAGTTACGTCCTTTCCAGATGACAGCAGAAGCTCCCAGCCTATATAACACTAAGTGGAAGTAGATGTAGTCAGCCTGACTTACCAGGTCTTCCTCTATGTACATGGACCAGCATTTGTACTGCAAGATTTTCTTAGTTATGTGTAATTTAATCAATTGTGATCTTCTTTTCATGAAGGAAAGGCAATGCCTTTATTCAAAAATGAGTCCCACAAGAGTTTTGTTAGCAAATATGGAAGTGTTGGTTCTTCTCAGTGAAACATTTAAGAACTTTCTRAAGGGCAAATGTACTTTCCCCCTATTTACATTCTGGGAAATTTGTCTAACTATGTAGYTGTACCTCTTACACAAATAAAAAATGACACCCAGCATGAGTATTTTCCCAGAGAACATTTTAAGCTGTGAGATCTTCTAAGAAACTGAAAACAGGATCTTAATACAAAAAAGGGGCAGACTTTAGATGYAGACCCTGCCTACGCATGTCATGGAGGGGGAGAATCACCATGGCTTTATTTTGCTGCTCAATGCCTGAGCAAAGGTTTTGCTCCAGGGAGTGCTGAGTTGGGGTTATGTAAGGAACATCAGCATCTCCAGCAGACAGCACAGCATGCTGGGCAGGTATATCAGAGCAGGTATATCAGGGTCCCTCCACCAGTCCACATCTTCSAAGGAGCACTGAGGAAGAAGGAGAAGACGAGGATATTTCTTTCAGTCCAGTGGTTTSAGCAAATCATTTGCTCCTAATGTGCTTCTTGTATTCATGGTCTACAGTAAAGGGAACATTTTGGGAACGGAAAATTACTTTCACCTATGGAGGAAAAAAACCTCCTATAAATACCTGCACTTGTCTGTGGTAGCCTTAACATCCAAGGCAGATGGGSTCTGTTAGACAGAAACAGTGAGGCCCTATGGGCTCCTAGGAGAMTACTTGCAATGGCATTTCTACATTGGCTCAATCAGTCCAGCCTTACAAATGTCTCATGTGTTTTTTTTCTCTCCTTAATAAGCAGTACCTTCTTTTCTGCATTCCCCTTTAAAATTCATCTTTTTGCTTGCTGATCTTTCTGACAATAAAAAAAAAACAACCAAATTTGTCATATTCTTTTCTCTTTCACATGAATGTGATTTCCCTCCACTTCAATTTTGGTTCTTCCCTGTGACACCTTCATAACCCTTCTGTGCAGTCTTTGGTGACACAGTGGACACACACGGTCTGTCCTACAGGACCTTTTTCTCACACAGTGAGAGTGACCTGAGCAGARCAGGGAGCATCCACAGCTGCAGGACAAGGACTGCCYACACCCAGGAGGGCTCATGCACAGRTACTTCAGTGGGACATTGTATGCATCCACATACACATGAAAAACCTGTGAAGTACTTAGAGTACACTTAGGCAAGAAGACTCACCAAATACTCACATTTTCAAGCTCTGAAGAGAGTTCTGCTAAGTACTTGTACAATTACAATCATCTAGGCTAATCTTTTGGTCAAATATGAGCCCAATTCCTAGAGATGGTGAAAATCATTGATCCCAAAGGAGCAATTGCTATTTTCAACACTCAACTCTTCTTCAAAGCACAGATATGCTAGAGGAGCCTCCTAAATAKCTGCTTAATATTATTAAGGTGAGGGGGAGGAGGTGTTTAAAGCTAATTTTGCTTTKCTGCAGCCTTCCCAAACTGTTACACCTGTCAAGTTGTGAGCAACAATCCATAACTGCACTAGCTCTAGGCGAGACTCTGATAGCTCTGCAGATGCTGCACATTCCCCCAGTAGCACAAAAGTTAGAGTAGTCTATTATTATTTTGGTTAAGGAGTTGTTTGTTTTTGTTTTGTTTTGTTGTTTTTTTTTCAAAATTCTAATGCAGGAAATGGATTGAGAGAGTTTTATCAGTCCGTTAAAAAATTTTATCATTAATTTGATAAAGAAAAGTTAACTTCCTAAGCAGTTAAAAATATGATGGAGATACAATTTATTTTCTAACTAAGGAAAATATTGTGGATTGGATGTGAAAAATGGTTCATTCTTCCACTAGTACAGCTCTTAAGCTTTTAATGTTACTATTGCATTTACTCTGGATTCTGGCATACATAATAAGAGACCTGAAACATTTAAAATGACTTGCTGTTGAACTGAGTTGGCTTTTAAAACCATCAAAACTAATGCAATGCAAGAAAACTAGGAAAATAGTGTGGAAATGCTGAGAAAAGAAACTGACGTGGTGCTCCTGCCATCTTGTGGTTCTGTCACACAGGGTCCTAAGAACATTAATGCATTCATTTCTATACTTCAACCAACTTCTAGGACTCTCTCAGTCTCTATCTGTGGCACAGGATTGCCAATAATAGTCGTGCACACTTGAACAGKTCAGATAAAGCATAGCCATGTACTGAAATAAAAACACAATGTATCAGGACAACATATCTGGACAGAGAAAGAGTTTTACTTTGTAGACCTCTTTACTTCTCTGGGCTCCAGCCATGCTTTCCCAAGGGAAAGGAAAATACATTTTATTACATTTATAGAAAGAGAAGTATAACAAATATATACACTGAACTATATTTAAAAGTATTTAAATGTATTTTTCTCCTAGAAATGCATATATTTGTACACATATGTACCATTCTAAACATATGCATTTAAATATCTATGATTCTTAGTTGGACCTGAAGATGCCAGCAGATAAAGTACACGATCAGCCTTAATTATTTCAATTTCACTTCTTCCTAAGAGAATCAAGACATACGATTACTTCCCCCATAACTGCAGCTTCCAGGAGCTACCACACCRAGACAATCTGACCTTAATGTAAACYACTTAACTCAATTCAACAAACCRTCATGTTTCCATTCAGAYAGACTCAGTCTGAAATGAAATATTGAGCTTGTTTCCCAATTGGAAAGCAAAACATTGCARCAAAATTGAAACCTGAGCACTGAAAAATTCAGTTTTGCAAACTTTGGTTTGTTCAGCTCATTRTGGTCACAYTCAGTTTACAGTAAAAAGCCTTAATCAGATCTAGTCCAAAGCCACCAACTAATCAATCAGTATGAATGGAAACTGCTGGCTTCCTTCATTTCACCTTAGAGCCCAAACAGAGAAACTGGCAATTTTTCTCTGTCCTGAGAACTTCAAGCCTCACCACAAAAGATCAAGGCTTACATAGTTCATCAGCCACAGTTCCATGGAGTTAATGCACACACCCATACAAAAACCAGAAAGAAATTAGAGTAGAAGCGATGGATGGCCAGGTTCCTGGGGCCCCAGATGACTTCTTAAAARGAGAGCACGATATGGGAATTTAACAGACAGTACGCTACAAAGAACGCACAGCAATTCCAACTGCAGAGAAGGAGTAAAGTGTTTACCATTCCATCTTGGCCACATCCTATGACAACATATTAAATGTGCTAAATTTCTATGTGAAAGGACTGGCACATTGGAGCACTGCCATTTAGCTAAGGATAGCCCTTTCTCCTTCCGATTAAAAAGGAAAACTGTGTTTGGAGAGAAATGATTTAATCAGCATCTTCAGAAGACTAGAACAGTTAATACCATTCAAGAATTTTTACCATGGTAAAGATATTACAGCTGTTCACTGGGAACACATTGCTTGTTCACTGAATATTCTTTGGTGCCAAGTGCCACAAATAGCTAGCAACTGTGGTAACTTCTTGTACTCAGCTGGGATGAGTGGTTAAAATGGAAATTGAAAAACCCTTTTGACTCCTTCACTCTGTTCAGGAGTGTTTTACCAACAGTGAAAACAGTCCCAGCACAGGGATTGTAGTGACTCATGTGACTGGAAAATACAGATCAAAGACTGCCATTCCACCAATACTTTAACAATGCAGCTGCCTGGGACTGGAAGACTTTATTCACTTTTTCTGAGCACTGTAACTGTGACTCAAAGGTGTGCTATATCAGAAAAAAASTGTGACACATGGTATCAGCAAACTGCTTTGCACTTGGGTATGTAAATGCTTCTCACTTTGATCACCCAGAGTTTTATCATAGATAGATGAGCATATTTACTATATTATAACCCTCAGCATCCACAGTTGTTAGTAAAAAAAATGTTGATGAGTTTTACTTTCAAACTTTGTCTTGCCCAGATAAAGAGATTTCTTTTGCGATTATAGATCTGTATAACTCATAAAAGACCTCCAGAGGCRTACTCAATGCAGGATGAACTCAGAGCTGGTTGCTTAGTTGAATTATAAACACCTCCAAGTCTGTAGATTCCACAATCTCTTTAGGACATCTGYTCTAGTACTTGAATACCCTTATTGCAGAGAAACATTCCAGATATATCATTGGAGTTTCCTGTACTGCTCTTTGTGCCCTTTATCTCTCAGCTCTTCACTATTCAACTGAAATAAGAGTCTGRCTCCATCCTCCTTATATTTGCTCATTCAGTATCTGAAGGCAGCAACTGAAATGCTCCCATCTCAGCCTTCTCAACATAAAACAAAGCCAACTCTTGATGCACCACGTGCCCAGCCCATTCTTCATTCCAGCTTTCTCCAGTATGCCTATTTCTTTCTTGTAWGGGGAAGACTCAAACAGGCCATAGTAGTCCAGCACAGTAGTCCAGCACAGTTTGGATCAGAATTGTATCTTGAAACTTGATCTTAATACTATAAAACATTCTTTGCATATGCTGAAGAAGAAAATAAGTGATGATTACCAGAAAGATGCAGTTTTAAAGTCATTGTCCAAAAATATTTAGGTTAAGATCAGGATCTTCAGGTTTCTGAAGAATAGCTCACCTAAAATATTTTATACGTAATAACAAGGTTGAATGAAAGGGAGAGTTTTCAGGTGCTCTGAGAAACAGAATGGTTTTTCCCCTGTAGAATTATGTTTCCAAGCGCTTTTATTTTTTTGAAGAACTTTTTTTCTACCTGATGTCTTCTGTCTCCTCTTGTCTTGTTCATGAATCATTGCAGAAAATCAAAACAGCATCAAGTGAGAGGTTGGTAAAAATAAAYTAACTTCTTCAGTTATAAGAAAATMATTTCTTTTCATCTTTATTTGAAGCAAATATGCTGGAGGAAAAAAAACCTTTAGCATGAGTAAATACATTCTGCAGATGAGCTGGAATTGGATGAGCTATGATAATTGAAAACTGAATATATAATGCATTACACTGCGTTACATCTTCATTGGTGGATGACCAGGCCTAATTTTCAGAATGAAGGKTGAATATATGTGTTTAACTGTATTGCAATACCAGAATTGCAGGCTCCCACCAGGATGCATCATCACCAAAACCCTGTAGTGCTGAGTACCACGTACACAAGACAAAGACTGTCTCTCCTTAAGCAATTACTATCTAGGACCAGGACAAGAAAAATAAAATAAAATAAAATAAAATAAAATAAAAAAAAGAGAGAAATGTTAAACAATTTCTGAGACCATCAAGATGAAAAAAGATTCCAAAATTAATAACGTATAAAACACTTTAGGTCCTCTAACACTGATCAAAATTTCCAAGGTCAAGTTCCTCTGATATTAGAGAGAAAATATGAAATCCACTGGCCAAATTAAAGTTTTAACACCACTTTGGTACCAGTACAGAGAGAATGAGGGTCAGTTTTTACAGTTGCTTTTTACTTAAATGACAGAAGTATGAGTTACTGGTTTACAAGTAGCAACTGGCCTGATAGTTGTGTGTTACTATAGGCCCCAATTTCCTCTCTTAGTGCTTTGTCTTGTGTTTTAAGACCCTGAAAATTATGCATAATTGGATATTTTTAATGTGACTTCCRTAAAATTAATTATACTAAAATTAAGAAATGTGAGGATTGAAGTGGTACCTGTCACATTTATTTCATRCTCCTGATTGAATGCATTGTAAAAGTCTTAATTATACCATCACATGTTGTACAGAGTTCTGCCTCTCTCAGCAGAGAGTACAAATCATCTCKTGGAACACATCACTGATTCACAGCAAAGGAAATTCTTGCTCATAACATGTTGGTTTGATTTGTCATTGACACTGGGACATGTAAACTGAAATAGGAATCAAGAYGGTTTTCTGAGTAAGACAGCTGAAATCTATCCCACCAAATCACATTTTATCCTGCCTCTGTMACAGAGACTCTTCAGGTGATCGAAAAAGCTTTAAATTCTTTTTTCAGGTGTCTACTATTTATGAATTTCTCATTAAATGCCTGGATAAAAAGCAAGCTCCAGACAACATGAAGTTGACAACCGAAACTGAAATACTTTAGACCTGTATCATACTGTACCTCAGTTTCCTTTCCATAAAAAAATGGTGATATTTTTACGTCTCTAGGCATGCAGTATATTAAACAAATAAATTTATCCTTGCTCAGTAATCAAGATCACATGAGTTGTTATCCTTTCATCAAAGAGGGCAAATTGGAGCAAATATTGCTGTGAATCACACCATGATATTGATAAAACACTAAACAGCTTCTCAATAAGCAAGCATAAATTTGGAACAACAAAAAATAAACAGAATACCTCAAAGAATGTATGCATAAAGGTCTTGYTAAGCACTGAGGCTTCACACACAGAGAAAATCTTAGTTTTGCACTTTTTATGCTCAAGATACTTGATCTTGCAACAGGTTCCTTTTCACACAAGCGAGATGAAAGTATTTAAATTTCATGTAATCCCCTTCAGTCTAGACACTGACTGAATTACAAACACAGGTTAATTTTGATATCTTTGCAATAATCAGCATATTTATACTATGATATTGCCATCAAATTTGAAACTTTTTTTCTTCAGCTCTAGAATAGGACATACTCACAAATGTAGCTTATCAGTAACACCTCATAACTGTAAGAGTTCCAAATAAATCACTTCATCGCATTCAGCATTTTTTTGTCTCACAAGATTGTTACTTTTCAAAGCTCCTATCACTGGGATAGACTACAGACACCAGTTATCAAAAATATCAAAGAATATGGCTTTATTTTCAGGGAAACTTGGCTGGTTTTAATGTGCATAATCTGTATATCACTCAGATCCAAAGATAATTGTGTAGGTAAACCACAGGTAGAAATTTGTATTTACTTGACTGTGTCTACACTGAGAACCAACAAAGCCTATAGCTTTGTGGTAAAGGGAACTTTTGTGCACTAATAACACCAGAAGATTTTTTTAAGAGACTGAATTTTCATCAGCTTATGAAAAAGGCAAAAAACTGTCAAGTTCAAAAATAAACTTTCACATACCGGAACTATTTGTGGTGTGCTTTTCTATGGCAGATTGGCTTYAATCCAGGTCCCCAAGCTGCGTTCTAGTGATACTTTGCTTATCATTAAGTCTTTACTCATTTGTGCAGACTGWTTAACATTTAAAGGAAATTTTATTGAAAAGGTTGCCCCTGTGGTTCAGACACTTKTTTCTGTTTTCAAATTACTAATTACTGTAGGGGAAATCCTTCATACACTGATTGAACAGTGGAGGACTAACCAGAAATATCCATCTCATTCCAGAGTTAATCTTCAGATCAGCTAATTCAGGTTCAGCTGTTAAAGCTGAACAAATACAATTAATGCATCTTCACAGCCACTTATTATCACAAATAAATAAAATGAAAATTTTGGATGAAAGATGGCCAACTTGCAAAATTTTGGTTTTTACTGATCATAGACTGGCAAAATGATAAGAAAATAAGCTGAAGTTTTATGATTAAAATTGAGAGGATTTTCTTTATGATAGCCGATGAGATACTATATGGAACTAAACTGCCAACAGGAAAAGGTTTTTTACTAGAAGGGAGGCCCCATTTTTAAATTGTGAAAAAACAATATTTTTCTACTTGAGGGCTTTCTCAATAAAAACAAATCATCCAAATTTAATCCATTTAAAAATTATGAGGAGAAGATACACCAGTGTCTTTCAACAGAGAATCACCTGAGCAAGAGAATTTGGTTTTAATAGCCAGATAGTAAAGAGGAATGCTAAGCTTGGAAAGAAAATGTATTTATTGAATTATTAAAGATGAGGAAGAAAATAAATCACAGTGTGTGGAARGGAGCCCCCAAAGAGTATTCTTGCTTCACATACAAGAAGCAGCAGCTTCTGTTTTTTTAAAATATTATATTCTTTAGGCAATCCTCCTGACACTTTGGTAAAGGGCTACCTTTTCTCCCCAAAAAATTTAATCAGAGCTGCCCCCCGATTATTCTGATTTAGTGTTTGGAGCAGAGCAATGAATACATGTGTAATTTTGCAGGGGGTTTTATATTAAAAAAATGTTTTAAAGCGATTTAGCTAATTGTACTTGCAAAATTATCACTAATTTATATAGATGAAAAGCACTGGTGGTATCAGTATTGGGAGAAAAACAATTCATTGGATTTTAGAGAATATGGGAACACTGAATGTTAGGGATGCAGGCTACAGCATTACGGATTTCACAGTGCAGGAGATAGATTCACTGGATAGATAGATCTGGATGCATTGCTCACACTGCATCATACCAGATGCAAGGTGACTGGAAATCCCCAGTGGAAGCATTGATAGTCCATCTTGCAGACTCAAGAGAGCTTTCTGTACCTCCTTGAGCCCCACATTCCCATGTTGTAACCCCAGGCTCTCAGCAGGATCTGGCATCTTATTCAAGCTGCCAAATGGAAATCCATAGTAGGACCAAGTTTCTCTTCTTTAATCTCWTAAAAGAGAAGGGATGCAAAGCAAATGAAAAGTTATGCAACAGCTGTCCAAAAGCCCAATGAGCATTTGTTAATAGAAAATTTGTTTGTTGTACAGTCACACCCACAATGTAATTAATTGCATCTTAAAATAGGTCAGTGAGAAAGTAAGGCCGAATCAACAGCTGATAGGAACTATCTCTACCTGTTATTTTTAGAAAAAAAAAAAACCTGTAGGAATAAATTAAGTAAAAGAAGTCTTAGTGCAACCAGTTATCTGTTAGACAGCCACGCTTGATAAAAACGAATATATTTCTTCATCGATAAAAACTTTCTCATTTGTTTGTTACTGTTCCTCAGTGATCAGTGTCATCTTTTTGAATATCATTTTTATGCTGTATTGGAGTTTTATAGACATTTTTATTTTTAGACATTTTATAGACAAAACATTGGACATTTTACCATTTTATTATTTCTGCAATATCAAAAAAAAAAAAAAATCTGCAAGCTTTTACTATAAATGGATTGTAAATGAACAGTTTGATACAAGACACCAGATTTCCCTGGAGGCAGAGATCTGGCAGGTGCCAGATGATTCTTAATTCTACATTTTTAGTCATTCCAGGATGATCAAAAATTCAACAAACACTAATAAGCATTTCAGCAAACACTTCAGCACTAAAATATACCTGAGAATCCAAATATTGCCAGTTTTTGTCTTGATAAAGATTTATATAACTTTCCTTGGAAAAYCCTTAAAGACAGTTTTTTCCTAGCTTCTGCATTGTTTCCTCATTCTTTGAAGTAGAGTAGGTAAATCTCAAAGGGCTGGGGTTTTTTTCAGTTCCTGTGAGTATCTGGCTTTTTTCACAGTCAGGAGGTCAAAAGTGAAAAAACCCAAAACTTACAATGAGGAGGAAAACAACTCAAGTAATATTTTCCAAGACTGATGAGGAAAGGGAGCATTTGGGTATAGATAGGGTTAGGGTTTTTTTATAATTTCTGTTCTCAATTTCTTCAAGACTTTAAAAAAAATATATAAACATTCCTTGTCTACTAGATGTCAGTGTTAGTTGTTTTAGTTTCAGCACAAACAAGATTTAAAGAGTGAAAAAATAGTAAGCACATACTTCATATACTTCCAAGTCATATAGGGGCTTTGAAAAATACTACACTAAAATTCACAATACAATTACATTGTTTCATTTGCTGTCTGCAGATTTCTTGTTTCCYCTCAGGAATTTAATGCCTATGCTTGTAAATTTAGGTCTCTCCCTTRTATATGTAACCTGTAATTTAATCTTTTAGTTCAAAGTTTTTCACTTTGTCTGTACTACCAAGGATCTGCATAACAGTAGTGAAAACTCTGATTAATACTACTATCAGGAGTGTGTACTAATCTCTTTCTAGACAGAGAAGTCATAGGTTATTTCCGACCTGATGTCATTTGTAGAAAACAAAACATTTTTAAAGTCCTGACATGATTGGGTAATTTATAATMTTAAATGCATCCTCCATGTTAAGATTTTTATTCTGTCCGTTCCTTTTTGGCCCTTCATTCTGTAAATTACTTGAGGACCTTAGTGATAGTCATGACATAAGCAAAAGGTCAAAGCTGTCACATAAAAATCAGCAGTTCAGAGGTTCACACTTAGAAGAGGTGAATCAAATCTATACGTGTGTATTGCCTGTCTAAACAGAAATTATTGCTGCCCTGATATTCACCCACAGTATTTATCTGTGTTTTGAACAATTTGGCTCCCACGGAATGTGGTCCCCCGGCTCAGAAAGCTCTGTAGACAGKCTGAGGCAAGGCTGTACCAGACCTAAGGATGGGCACTTCTCCAGYCCAGCTTGATCAGGGAGAGAAGGCTGAGCTTGTGGAGAGCTCCTGAAGCCACAGGGGTGGGTGGAAGCCCCAGGCAAGGCTGGTCAGGGGGTTATGGATTATTAGTGTACATAACGCCTTGATAATGGTAAATCAGAAGAAATACAGCCATGACAGGCTACAGGATCTTGGTTTTACCAGCACATAAAYACAAGTTAAATATTGGCATTACTGCCCCTGACTAGAGCAAGACAGAAAAAGTCATTTCGAACCAAAGAGACACTCACAGGAAGCACAAAAGACAGCTCTTGAATTCAAGACTAATACTTCTGTAAGCAGCAATTTCTGATATCTCTATAAAAAGCTGTATCACAGAACCACAGAAACCAGGAGAAGGAAAAGGTTTAAAGAAATCAGCTAGTCTATTCACCTGCCCCAAATGCTGTAGAACTGTWGCTCTATTATTCCTAACAGCTGATCTTAAAAATATTGAGTAATGCCTTTATATAAGGCATGAGCCTATAACACATGCCCAGCTGGAAAATACTGAGAGTTTTTGTGTAGCTTCTTAACTCAAAGAGTTTACATTGGAGTCCATTATTTCTTCTACCTCAGAGTCTGTTCTTTCTTATCCTGACAATCAAGAACATCGAAAACAGATCCTTTTTTTCCTCTTTCTGTTAGTTTCTTCTGGTTTTCACAACTGATGAACTGCTACCTCTATCATTTCCTTTCTGACTAAACAACTCCAGATCCTTAAAGCTTTCCTCATAGCTCAAATATTTGAGGAGGTGGACTACTCTTGTTGTTCATTTCTAAATTTTCTCCGATTGTTCTGTATTGCTCATGTAGCATGAAGATTGAAAGAAGTACTCTGGGTGATGAACATGTAGTAAATATACCAGAAAATTGACTTTCAATGTACAGCCTGCCATTTGTCCTTATTGCATGGCACTCTTTTCCAGATTTTTTTCTGGTGTTTACCAGGAACACTTGGAATTCAAATGCTATCTTCTAGTGTAGTTGGTGTCATCTGTAAATTTAAGCCATACTCCCTGTTTCTTCACCATGGACACTAATGAAAATGTATTAACTTCTGGTGAAGAATCACCAATTAATACTCTGTAAGGATGGTTTTCCAAMCAGTTTTCACTCTACAGCAGTTTAATCTAGATCATTTCTCTATGATATTTTTCTACCTCTGTTACTTATGACAATGTCATGTAAGAAAGTGTCAAAAGATTTAAAAATCAAGCATCTTTCCTAGCACAAAACCAAGTTAACCTTCATGTATGATACTGCTTGACACAATTTGTCCTTAATGAATCTACGCTTGTAGGTGTTTATAAATTCCTTGTTTCCTTATTTGTTTCAGTAGTTTTTGGTAATTAAACAGGTAGTCTATAACTCCCTGGATCCCCTTTGTGATGTGCCTACAGTCCTGTAGACTTTTTGAGTATCACCTGTTTCCTAAAGGTTTACAAAGAGAACTGTGAATGACTTTAAGAYCATGTGAAGCTTGCTCTCTCATTTGGGATGGCTGCCCCARGCYCAAACCASCTCCTACCTGCCTATAGACCCATCRTTCCCTTTTACCACCATTTGCACTTCCAGGGGTGTGGAGTTGTCATGGGTTTAGACCTGTTTTTTCCCCATCCAAGTCATGGCACCAAAAATGTTGTGGTTTGAACTGTGTTGAAACCCAAAAACACCCACAACGTTCCCTCCCTTCCCACCGGAGAGGGCAGAAGGGAGAGCAAAAGCCCAATTAATATGAAAATTTATGGCTTTCAGATAACATAATTGAGAGAAAGATGTGTATATGCTCCAGAAAATGGTCAGACAGGCTGAAATCACTTGAGTTCCAAAATAGATTTATTACTAAAAACTACTAAAAATACGACCACACCAGGGAGAGGAACAAAGATAGGGAAAAATTTACAAGGAGAAGAAAAATAAAAACAGACATTTTAAGACACTTGTTATCCTTTCCGGGGATCCGTCTCTTTCTCGGGTCCTCCCTCTCCACGCCCCCAGGTCTTTCCACATACAAGGAGGGGCAGGGATGAAAGTCTAACATAGATCAAACTACTCATTACAGTTATCGTCCAGCATCATAGGAGAAGTGTTCTTACAGCTCCAAGCTGTGGAAGTTCTTTTCCCAAGAGTCAGTGTATAACTGCTGGTGGCAAGGGAGTATTTTCTTTACCTCGTGGGAGAAAGGAAAGAATGTTCTTTAAGGCCAAACTGCATTGTTTCGGCAGCGTAAGACCACAATCACAAATTTCCTGGCAGAACACAGCTTCTTCTAAAATCCACTTACTTCAGACGTGGGGCGGGGGCACCTCATCCTCCCCACAGAACACAATTTCTTCTTAGCATCAACTCGCTTCAAACATCGTGGCGGGGCCAAGCCTCTTCCCCCTTTTTGGCTCCTGATCAGCTCAGTCCAGTTCTCTAAGGCCAGTTTTTTTTCCTCAGAGCAAGGTCGCTCTCCTTTTCTATGCAGGTCTCTCATTGATGAAATAGTCCTTTCGAGAACAGCTTGTTTTTCTCCATGTTCGAGAACCACAGCACAGCACAGCAACCCGTCTGATCTTCTCCTTACTGTCATCTTGGGTCTCCATTTTTAATTCTTACATCTCCTCACCCTCCTGCTCTGTTTTTCCCCAGTGCATGATACTAACAAGCTAAAAACTACATGGTGGCTGCCCCTATCTTGTTTTGAATTCTTCTTAAGTACAAGACCATACGTCATCACAGAGGTGCAACAAGCATGTGCAATTGGCCCAGGCCTTACCAGCAGCCCATCCATCAACCTCAGAGCCACAACGGATTGGCTTTAAAACACAAGGGGTAGGGCTCCTTTTGCTGGAGAAGAAGGAGAAAGCTTCTAGAGCTTCCTCACAGGAGCCATCTTTGTGGTTTCTTGGTCCCATCCCCTCACCACCAAAAATCAGACCAAGTAAAACCATGACAGGAATACAAGGTGACCCCCTGCATGATTGTCCTGTAAACCACATAGTGACATTTCCCCAGGCATTAAATCCCATGGACAATTGACAGAAGACAAAGGCAACTCTTCCTAAAGAACAGGGTCCTTAAAACAGTACAAGGAGTTTATGCTTGTACACTAAGTGTACACAAAAGCTGTACACTAAGTGTTTTGTGTATTATCATCTCATTCCTGTCTGACTCTTCTCCAACACAGTCAGGTGTGGCAGAGCCAGCAGCTGCTGTCAGAAGCATCTCATCCACTGTCTTCAAGAACATGTTAAAGGAAGTTAAATCTTCTCTTTTGTATTCATTGAAATCACTGAAATACTTTCCTTCCTGAATGAAAGGTAGCCTCTGCAGGGAATGAAAACAGCCTGCCATGAGATAGCATAGGTTAAACCCATATGCAACACTTTTAAATGTCTATTTTATAGCCAAAGATTTATTTTTTGAATGAGCAAAACAAAGCAAATACATCTTTAGCAACAATAACCTAAATCACATTATTACCACCCGTATAAAAGTCATATGAAAACCAAGGACACACAATGTCATTGTTTTTCCATTACCAGCAGAATGGCTAACATGCCTGCCTGTGCTCTAGAGTGAAGAAAGTAAAAATCCTCTCAAAGAGGACAAAGAGAAACTTGATCCTAATCTTTCTCCTGTAAGCTGGAACCTCATCAACAAATTTCCATCTCCAGTTCTGAATAGTCACCTTGAAGCAAAGATTGAGTTGAAATGAGTGCCTGGAATACTTTCCCAGGACGAATATTCTCTACACGAGTTTATCTGCTATGTCTACACTAAGAGCTTCCACATGCAACAAGTCACTCTAGAGGTGTTTCAGCTGCACTTCAGGATGAGACACAGGAAAAGTAGATACAGAGAAAAAACATGAAGAAAATGTGCTCCTCATCAGACTTGTGCTCCAGACCCTTCCTCAGCTCTGTTTTCTTCTCTGGACACTCCAGACCCTCAAGGTCTTTCCTGCAGTGAAGAGCCCAAAACCAGACACAGGATCAGATGTGTGGCCTCACCAGTGCCCAGCCCAGGGGGACAATCCCTGCCCTGACAATCCACACCATTGCTGATACAGGCCAGGGGCCATTGGCCTCCTTGGCTACCTGGGCACAGCTGAACTCATGTTCAGCTGTTGTAACCAGCACACKCAATTCCTTTCCTACCCAGGAGTTTTCCAGCCTCTCTGTCCCAGCCTGTAGCACTGCCGGGGGTTGTTGTGACATAAGGGCAGGACTCATCACTTGGCCTTGTTGAACCTCAGACCACTGGTCTCAGACCATGGATCCAACCTCTCCTGATCCCTCTGCAGAGCCTTTCTGCCCTCCAGAAGACCAACAGTCCTACCCAGCTCGGTGTCATCTGCAAACTGACTGAGGATGCGTTTGGTCCCCACATCCAAACCACTGACAAAGATATGAAACAGGGTTGTCCCCAGTATTGAGCCCTGGTCACCACACCACTGGCGATCAGCAGCCAACCAGATTTATCTCCCTTCACCACCACRCTCTGGCCCAGCCACCCAGACAGTTTTGAACTCAGTGGAGAGTGCACCTGTCCAAGCCATGAGCAGCCAGGTTCTCCAGGAGAATTTTGTGGGCAATGGTCTCAAAGGCTTTATTACAGTCCAGGTAAGACAACACCTTCATCCTTCCCTTCATTTCCTGAGCAGGTCACAGTCTCATAGGAGGCCATCGGGTTGGTCGGGCAGGACGTGCCTTTCACAAGCTGTGATGGCTGGGGCTGATCTTCGGGTTGTCCTGCATGTGCTGTGTGATTGCATTCAAGACAATCTGCTCCATGACCTTYCCCAGCAGGAGGTCAGGCTGACAGTCCTCTGTTTCTCCCTATCCTCCTTCCAGCCCTTCTTGCAGGTAAACACATTTGCCAATTTCCAGTCCACTGAGACCTTTCTGGCTTACCCAGGACTGAAAGTGTCTTGGATAAATAGCTCAGACAGCCAAGAGGGGTGAAATTGGAAAGAGTTTTTCTTTATTGCTTCTGATTAAGATTTTTGGAAAAGGAAAAGAAGGTATGGACAATGAGGAGAGCAGTAGAAAGTAAGAAGTTAAAGCTTGCATGAAGGTGGTACCACTCCCCATCACTGAACAGTTCAGTGCCCTCCCAAATTTAGTTAGAGGGAACATGAGTGAGTGTCAGAGTGAACACATCAGCAGATGCACATGTAGGATGTTGAAGTCCTGTTCTTCACAACAGGCCTGAGATCAGAAATCTGCTGAGATGCAGAAATTCACTTTCAAGTGCTCTTTTAGAATTACCCTTGTTTAGTGGGAATCCCCATTTAATGYATAAAATCAACTGAGAATTGCCAGGATGAATCATAGCAGTGGTCCAACCTGCCCTAGCCAAAAGCAGAGATGTTTTTACAGACACCTTGGGCTTGAAATCACTAAAAAATGTGTTGCTTTTAAAGTSAAAACTCTCATTTGCCGTTATTTCTGTACGCATTTTAAGTCCACTCTGTATAAGCCATGTTGCATCATCATAGCTCTAAGACTGCAGTAATAGCAAAGATATATATTTCTCTATAAATTTACACAAATTAATAATTTGGTTTCAATTGTTGCCTGTAGTTTAAATTGTTGCAGCAGGGTAAGCAAATTACTATACAAAGACTACCAATTGCTTAAACCAGTAAAATCTGGATGGCAGCAAATGCAAAATAAAGCCATCTACCTGTAGAATGGCATATGGGAGACAAAAACCTGAACAAGCTGGTTTTTAGAATTCTCTTTTAAAGTCTGGTTTTTCCTACAATAAAGCATCCAAGTGCCCAAGGATCTTGTGTTATGTGCAAAAGTCTATGTGATATGATAAATACCGTGTCTGTAAGTAAATGAACACATATCCTGATACATTAATTAAATAAAATCTAAACCAAAAATGAGTATGTAAGTTTATGAATAAGTGAAAGTACACCAAGTTAGGCATATGTAAACTTATCTTGTGTCATATGAATCATTCTTGACATACAAGTGTAACGGCAGCCTTCATTAGAAAGGGGAACAGCAAAAACTTCTAAGAAATGAAGTGGGAATGCTTCCTAACGTTCAGTGGTTTGGCATTTTTTGTTAAGAAGGTGAAGAAATCACAAACAAAGCCTGCATGTATTTCGTGAGTCACTTCAGAAATTAAAATTATGTGTATGAAGCTAGGTCAGTTGGAAAAGAGGATATGATATYTATGTGGAGGGCAAGAAAATACTAGACACATTCCTTCTTACTTGTTTTGGGYTGTGATTTATAAATGCTTACCTTTCAGAGGTAATTTTCAGAGAAACAGGTAACWTTTCATATCTGAAAGTTTTAATTTTATGCTAGATTATCAATACACCCTACAGAAAGGAGTTTTAGAGTCTTGGAAAATCCGTGTGTGTGTCTGTGAGTTGTAATACTGTACATTCTCTGGAATCAAAAATTAATTTACAGATCTACTGATCCTCCAGCTGATGTTGTCTTATTTTTCCTGAAAATCATTCATAGATACATTCAGCATTCTGAGAAGTGCCCACACTCATCTGGGGAYCTACACCAAAGACCACCATGGATGGGAGTGGAGAGGGAAGGGATAGCTCCATGTACGTGTACACACTTACAAGGATCCCATTCAGCCTTCAAGAACAGACTGAGAGAGGTTTTTACAAAACCTAGGAAGAATTTACTGTTGTTTGCAACCAGATTCCTCATCTCAAACTATTTTCCCTCAGGCTGAGGCGTTTTACAGTTATTGATYTGTCTCATCACCCAACTAGCTCATCCCTTTCTGCCTCACCAGCTCTGCTTTGGCAGAAAACTTTCTGGCCAAATGAGTCCTCTTTTGCATSCTGAAAATTCTTCATAGTTTATCTCTTTGTAACATCAAATGCACAGCAACAAAGTTGTCTGATGTTTTAAATTATTAGAAGGGACTATCTCCCACAAAGTTTCACTTGTGCTCAGTTATCATCTGAAATGACAAAGGGAAATGTTCTGGCTGATATCAGATCTTCCTTGTTCTATTCTGCCACCTGTTCTTCCCCCAGGATAGGAGAGCATAGGGAAAGGAAACACAAGCTAAAAGAATGAAGTTGTGCTGTGGCTACATTTTGCTGGGCAGAGCACAGCACTGAAGTATTGGGTGTTTCGGTGTTTTCCTTAGCAAACTCGGACTCAAGAATTCTGCAGTAACTTCATAGTTCCAGTTTTCACTCAGGGAAACTTGCAAGTCCTCACAGCTGCACAAACTGAAAAAAAATGGTCCTAAAATGGAGAACACATGAAGGAACAGGGAAAAAATTGTTTTACCACTTCTAAATCAATGTGCTGGCATTTTGCTTCTGACTAAAGTTTTTTGCACTTGGAGACATCGCAAAGAGCTGGCCAAGAATCCAGCAACACAGTGCAATTTTATGATGACCATAGGCCTTGTGGAGATATTTGTGTTTCTAAACACTTTCACTAAGTAGGAACAGCATTTTYCCTGGTTTCCTGCCACCTCATCTCTCCCTGTGAGCTCTCCTCACTGAGGCTTCTGGTTTAAGACTATCACTTCCCTGCAACTAGGACTGCCTCAGGACCAAACTGCTCTGAACMAAAGCCTTCGATTTAATTGCCCCAAATTAAAGTAGGACTTTTAAGATGTATTAGCAAAAACTCCAGCTCTGGAGGACCTGGAACCTTGGTCCCTGCTGTGTCCTGCTATGCAGAGTTTTATGGAGTCTTTGCTAAAGTCAGACTCTCCTAGACTTTGCACTTCATAGCAGGGATGTTCCATGGGGTGCTTTCTAACCACTCTTGTGTGCCAAGGATTGTCTGGGTTGAAATGCCTGCCCACAGTTTGATGRCTGCCAGAAGCAGCCACTGACTAGCCCAGACCTCCAATTGCACCACACTTCCATTTCAGAAGAAATGGAACTCTTCCACTGCAGAATCTCACTTCCATTTCACTTTTCAGCAAGAATCCTGTGTGACCAGGTTAGCCATTCTTAGGCTKTGGTAGTCTGAAATACTGGAAGATTCACAGAACCACAACCTATGTGGATGCAGATATGTATACTTATAGATAGACAGATATAGATGTAGATAAGTAGATATAGACATATAGACATATGTAGATATAGATGTAGATATAGACATACATAGATATGTAGATAGATAGATGATAGATAAATAGATAGATAAATAGATAGATAGATATGTAGATAGATAGATAGATAGATAGATAGATAGATAGATATAGATAGATAGATTTAGAGACATAAACTCTGCTACGCTGTCACACTGTCAGCCACTATTCTAGGTATAATTCTACTTCCCTGCACATGTGTTTGCTGTTGAGGCATGCTCTGGTCTGAGTACTTTCCTTTGTTTTTCTCCAGTTCCAGAAATGCAGATGATCCAGATCCTACCGTTATCAGACACACATGTGATCCTGTTCAACCCAACACAGGACTGGCCATGTGAGTCCTCAGTGTCCTTCTTCAAAAAGAGACCATGCTCATAAGTGCAGCTGTAACTTTTCTCAGTGCAGGGTTTTGTTACTCTCTTTCTAACAAGAAGGACATATTCCTTCATCTCTCCCTCAAGCAGAGAAGAAATCTGTTGAGGCTGTGACTCAAAGTAAAACTGATGGCCCCACTGAAGACCACAGCCTCTCCTTTGAAGGCCATGTTAGATGTGACTTAATAACTTGATTTTTAGGTACATAATTACGAGTTGGTTTCCCCAGACAACGTGATGCTGGCACCACATGCTGTTAGACCCTCAAGGCTTTATTTTTCTAGTTTTGCCACTGCCTTTTACAGAAGGCTGTGAGTAGGAGCCCTAGAGATCCTCATGGCACAAAAACATCCTCACATGGGAAACACCCCGCCCTTCCTGCAGCCATGAACTTCCAGGGTGTCAGCATGAAAAAGGTAGACCTCATTTTTCCTTTCTTCTAAAAAGATAAATATAAGTGTAGTTACAGTGACACTGGTTATCGTGATATTGGTTATAGTGAGATCTCTATTCAATGAGTTTGTGCTTTCAGCTACAGCTTTAAGTGTGATGCTGTCCTACCTAAAGATCTTTCTCAGAGGTCTGTTACCTCTGAAAGCAGCCCTCTCCACTTGTTTTTGTGTTGCTTTTGTTTTACTTACCTATTCACCCTTTTCTTGAACGCAGAGTGTTTGTAACTAATGAGAATTTTTAATGACTGTGATTCAGCAAATGAGTTATGCTTTCAATTAGTTGTTATTGTTCTTACTATTTCTATTGCTACTTTCATTAATAAACATTATTGATGTTTATTAATACACCTCACAAACATTTAAAGAGAAAATGCAGTTGTGGAACAATTTATAAAGTTATTCAGTTTGCCTAAGAACACACAAGAGCATAGAATTCATCCAAACATGTAATTTTTCGTTCGACATCCCTCTCTCTCTCTGACATAAAAATACTTAATTACCGTATTACCAGGCAATATTTTTTTCTATGGTTAACCTTGTGTCTCTGTAGCACCAACAAACCAATGTTCGTCATTAAGGGTATTCTGGGAAGGAAATATTCATTACTAAGAAAAAAGGTTCAAAATCCCATGTACTTTACAGCAAGAAGGATCATTGATTGAAGRCTGACTTCTTCAGAAATGTCTGAACTTGTGAAATGTTTGAAATGGATGAATAGGTAAGTAGCTTGTAGAAATTCCCCACCCACATTGTTCTCTTTGAAGCTCTCACAGAGCTGCTCCTTCCTTTTCTTGCCATAAAACTGTCAGCTGAGTGTTTCATGTTGTGATACAGTTCTCTATCTTACAGGAAATCCACCCAAATAATTTTTCTTTGACTATGAAAGAAGCATATAAACTCCATTAACCCTTTCCATACATGATATATTCACACACTTGCAAACTTGCCTTGTCTTAGAAAAAAGAAAAGCAGTCTCAGTGGGAAACAGCAGTGGCTGTGGGGAGGGCTATTTTTCTTTATTAAACTTTTTTTCTACTCATTGGGTAGTTTATTTATCCACAAAGTATTTGTGATGTTTTCATGTCCTTTATAACACTGCCTTTTCTAACAGCTACAAATTTTTTTTCATACAAAACATTAGCATACTCTCTCAGCCTGGAAAATTAACGTCTGTTTTTCTTCTTGATTTGGCAGCCTAGAGTGTTGTTGAAACAGAGTTGTGCCATCARCTCAGGCACAGCTCTAAATTATCAACACATGGTAGATATTTCTGATTTAGCTCTTGCTGAAGTCTCTTGCTGGATGGTTAGAGACAGGCAGACTGCAAGAGATTAGGAACTGTGAATAAAACAATGCCAATTCATAATTCTTATCTAAATTTCCCTAGATATCCAGACAAAGAGAAATTCTGGAGCTGTGAAGATAGCTTGCACTATGGAATTCTTAATAACCCTTAATGTTCTGCAGATAATGGCTTATCAAAATAGACACTCAGAAGTATCCTAATATTCCAYATGGACAAAATTCACAGTACAAATGAGAGAAGACAGCACAGTTCCTTAGTTTAAACCATAGTAAGAGATGAGCAGAGATCATAAACTCAATATTCAAAACRAAAAATATGTATCATTAACTTTGTCAATCAGAATTTTTTGTCTACTATGAATTTTTCATTCTTCTCCAAGACATCCTTTATCTGYGTTATATTCTACCTGAACTCTGCTGTTGGAACCACTGAATAGCACCAGGTTGGAAGGAAATCGAATTACACGACCAACCTTATCTCACTGCATCTGACCATAGGGCAAAACAAGTAAACACAACCACCAAAGAGAACACAGATGCAGAACAAAGACAACACAGGTGCAGAAAGGAACAACATGAGAAAAATCTTCAAAGGCAAAGTAGGTCATATTTCAGACAAAGGATTTTTGACCTTCCAGTATCACTCAAAAAAACCTGCAAAGAGACCCTAAAATATTGCCATATTCTTCCCCTGTGAGGAAACAAGGTTTGCCATTCTTTTCCTTTGTACATAGTTACATTCTCATAACTTCTGAGCTGCTGTTCTGCTTTCCACTCTCTKGCTGAGGATATGTCACCATGTGCTTTTGGAATATAATCATAATATTCCAGGACGTTCAGACAGCCAATGTTTATTTTTGAAGTCATGCATCTTGGTCCAATTTCACATCTAAAACTACTTATTTGGGGAAAGGTAGGAACAAGAGAATACACAATATCTTTCACGCCACTAACCTGGCTAATGCAAAAAAACCCCATGCTTACACCCTCAGAAAAACAGTAAAATTTCTGAAATAATAAATTCCATAAACTTTCTGTTTTCTTCAGCTTAACCAACCAATAATCTATAGAAATATTCTTCTGATTCCTAAAAATGTAATTCTGACTTTTCAGAAGGAAGTAATAACTGAAGTGTTTGATACCTGGTCTGTGCTTAGGGGCATTTACGTGTGACCTACACATTTTTCTGTGTAGCTTGTATAAAAATCATACAAGTACTGTTCTGACTATTCAGGGTACTTAAATGCCATGCAAGGCATACAGTAAATGGCCTGCAAGTAGAAGGAGGTTCCACAAGACTGGAAGCAGTCAYAGTTTTCTGGTTTGCCCTTCTCTGTGAAAATACAAGTGCGAAACAGTTGGGCTGGGATAAGAGAAAAAAATCTCTTATAGTTTTGGGTCAAAGCTTAGCTGTGATCCCAGCTAAGACACCTACAGGATGTTTTAGCTTAGTGAGGGACCTAAGGGGTTTGTGAAGGTCATTTCTCCAAGCAGGAGTCATGCTGTCCTGTGCCTGCCAAGACTGAGGGTAAAAAAAGAAGTAGAAACATAAAACTTCCCTATATAAGTTTGCACACACTTTTTTGTGGTCACAGCTTAAACTAAACACAATTTTGGGGTGATTAATCCCCTCAGTCATATTTTCATTGCCTAATGCAATTGTAGACTACATTACACAGCTGAATGGCAAAACTCCAATAATTTCTTCATGAGGATGTACATGAGGAGCAGGAAGAGAGCTTGGGACAGCCTCAGCAGCAAACCAGACCACAGGAATGTCACCAGATCACCTCACAGCATCCATGATCTGGGCATTTGGAGCTGCTTTTCTGCACAAACTGAACCCTGAACAGTCTACCCCTAAGTAGTCATCAATGTCTAGGTGACTGTTAGCCTGGTAGCAGTGCATATTGGTCTTAGCAACATTAGGATTTTATATTTGTTTAACCCCAAATTATATATCGATCAATGTATTAACTGGTGTTTTCAAGCATTTAAAATAATCCCTACAAACTTGGTCAAGTTGTGAGTGGCAAAATGAACAAAATCTTATTGCCTATAGATTTGTAATCGAGTTCTCATGTGGACTCCCTGATATTTAATAAGAGTTGAACTCCAATTACTGTCCTTTCCACAAATAGAGATTTTAATAAGGTCTTTTCTAATCTGCACATTCATTTTCACAGAAATGATATGAGCTTCATGTCCTCGAGATATGCCTTCATCATGATATGTGCTCAAATCAATTCATGATTTCAAGTCATTAGAGGGGAGACCAAAAGATATGCACACAGACAGACATGGTATTTCCCTAAGTATCATTTCCTTAAGAATATGTATCTCCAATTTATACTGAAATCAAACAAATATGCAAGTTGAAAAGAATTTGAGATAAAAATTAAGAAGTTGTATTTTAATATGATCAGGCTGGAGACAATCTCAGTGTCTARTCTCACTGAAATAGAACCTCCCTCTTCCTTCCCATAAAATCTGCCCCCAAATGTTGGCCCTACATCAAGTACCACATAGGAGAAGATATTTCGGGAAGAGGGCCAATTAGCTCAGGGATTTTCTTTTTCCTCAGTAAGAACTCAAGAGAAATCCAGACTCTTTTCAAGCCACAGGTTCAAGAAGAACACAGAGAGATGTCTGCCACACTTCCCCACCTATCCAGAGGTACCAGCATTAGAGCTCAGTCCAGCTCGCTGTCCTCTTCTCCTCCAGCAGAATGGGTGGTGAGAGTGTCCCCAGAACAGGAGACAAATTGTTTGTGTTTCCAAGAGCTGCTTTGCCTGGGATGTGTCAGGGAAACATCACTGCTCCAGCCACAGCTTCAAACTCGTCTCTACAACCATGGAAACCAAAGCCTATCCAATTGTTAATGAGCCATGAGGGTCTGATGGAACCATGGAAGTGCAGATCTGAGGACAAATCACCTGGAAGTTATGTGGGCTCATTGGGGAAAATGAAGACATTTATAATTACACACCTAAAACAAAGAGAACAATAGTATGTTTAAGATGGGATCTGACAGAATTTTTTTCCTTATATTTCAGTGTTTGTCAAACAGAACTATTGTATTTCAGCCAYCCCAGTGAGTTCTGAATGAAGATATTTTTTAAGCATCCTAGAACTTCCAAAGCTCAGGGCAAAAAAATCCTGCACGCATAGTGAAAATGTATTATTTTGAAAAGATACAACCCTCAGTGTCTAAGGAAAATCAGGCAGTAGCAGCCACAATTTTCCCTGCTGGAAATTAAAACCAATCATATTTTTCTGGGAATATGTTCAGAACCTAAGGACTGTATAATATTGTATCTACTGTCCATTTAGACCAACCCATCTCTCCAGTCACCTGTAGTGCATCTTTCAATGGTGTTAAAAATGCTATATAATTTTAGTAATAAGCTACCAGACCCCTCTGGTTTACAGTCTTCCACATAAATCCTAATTTCACCAAAGCATGTCCCTGGCTTTTGCAGCTGTTTCAGATACAGCTCTTCTGTGTCTCTGAACTTTCCTGAGGTTTATTTTTTTCTGCCTGGATCTGTCAGGGTTAACTGTAACACAAAAAGTCCATGCACAGCAGCTCTGGATGAAAAGGTAATACAGAGAAAATTAAGAAACAGCTCACCACAGTGAACTCCCTCTTCAGTCAGACCTCTGAAGATACTGGCATGAACTCTCTCTCACGAAATATCCACAACCTGTTTAAGTGTACCAGMACCACTAAACAATCATTTGCATTTTTTATTATTACTCAGTTGAAAGGCTGATGTGAAAATGTCTGAGGGAAGGAAAGTACATGGTGCATTTTTTAAAAATCCTCAATTTGATTGGAGTTTTCTGTTTT
>NW_026623391.1:1549690-1572752 GCF_030028575.1 Malurus melanocephalus | reverse complement strand
TTTTTTTTTTTTTTTTTTTTTTTTTTTTTAGCTCTGTTCTAAGAAAAGGAAAGCAGGGGATTTACTAAAGGCAAGGCAAGTTGGTTAGTTATGAGTCACCTTCATGACTTATAAAGGGTCGCAAGTTGTTTGGAGAGGGCTTTCTTCACCTAATTCATGCTTCAGGGATATCAGGAGACCAGCCAGACCAACACACCTCTGTGACAGTTGCTCCTGTCTCATGTTTCATTTACTTTCTTTCTCTCTCTTTTGCTCTCTCTCTCTTTAAAAGAAAAAGGGAAAAAAAGCCAAGCTGAGTGATCATGGTTAACCTGTGAGATGGAACAAAGGAAGTCTGTGGCCTTCTTGCTGCATTGGTTTTGCTTGCATCTCTGTGTAAAGACAGTGCTTCGTGGCAGGTACGTTTTTCAGTTTGGTTCATTGGTGTTTTTTGCTTAGTTTTGCATGCATTCTTTTTTTTTAAATGAGAAGCTTGTGTGCTAAAGGAGACAGGACGAAGGGAGGGGACCCCAGGGCAGGGCAGGACAAGGGAGGCTGAACCTCAAACTTTTGCACTATGCAGAAATACTCTAGCAGGYATCCTGAAGGAATATTCCTCCAATCATCCAGACCCACACAGCCTCCAGGGAATGCAAAGGCAGTCCCCTTGCTGTCTTTGAATTCATGGAGACCTCATTTACCTGGTGGGACAGCACTCACAGGAAAGGTGTCTCATGCTGCTTGTGAGCCCATGCTCTCCTCTTTTTGTTCTGACGTCAACAGTTTAAAAGACTGTACAACATTGATTAGAACTTGTACAGTGTTTCAGTTGCCTGCTTGCATGATTCATCTSCAATTATTGTCTTGTCTACAGCTTGCCAGAGACATTTTGAGGTGTGGAAAAGTAACTGTACAGACCAGTGTGATTTATTTAATTTTGGCCATATATRTATAWAAATAGTTTTGGATAATGTGTCAAGGTTTGGTCCTCATTGCATAAATAAGCAGAACAGAAGTGCCTTCGTTGCAACATACCCATTAGACTTCATAATTTGAAATGGTTTGTTTTAATTCTTTTTAAAATGAGCATGATTCAAATGCCCATATAAGAACTCAACATAGCTTTCTTGAAATCCATAACCATATCAACAAGCAGGAGCTCCATCCTCAGCATTGCTACTGGTCTAGTGAAAACTATAAGGTTTTATTTGCTGATAAAAATTTGCTCTGGGCTCAAATTGGCAGCCAATATCTAAGATTAATAATTTATTCTATCCTCTGCTTTTCAACATGGTAATTCTTAATATACAAAGGAACATTAATTGGCTGAAATTTAGTATTAAAAAAAAAAGATAACCCAGCTACTTGAGCCACAAAGTGGAGGCATGTTTTATTACACAGGAAAGTTTTCAGCAGAGAAAAGCCTCTTTTATCTACATACACATCTTTGGAGCTTATCTTAAAGACCTGAATTGAATGTTTTTCCAAATGTTTTAAAAAGAATAGCTTTACTTTCTGAGAAATTAGACAAGACTTTAAAAATTCCTGAAAATGTTAATAGAGTATCTGAAAATGGATAGTTGGTGTACTGTTCATATGTAACAGCCTTTTGTAGGTTATTAAAACAATCATAGAATTGTTAATTGTATTAACTCTAATTCTCTTTCAGTCAAAAAAAATATTTCTCCTATTCAAAGCTAAAAACATCTCTGAAACTGGTACATTCCATTTTGGTCTTATTTTTTACCAAATAAAAGKTTTTTTCATGACTGCAGAAGAATACATATTCAAAAGACACTCTCACACACTATCAAAGCATCAAGCTTGGGGTCTATCACAGTCTGATTCCTCCAACACTACTATGAGTTTACATATTCATGTAAGAGCACTGCGGATTTCTGGCTTTGGTGAACTGCCTTTTCYCCCACCAGAAAAGGACTTTGTAGAGGTGACAGCACAACCCTAAGCACCATCAGATGAGGCTTCYCAAAAGGCAAGTTCTAAATTCCTTTTGCTGTTTGGAGAACACCTTTTATCTTTCTAAACTGGCTGCCAAATTTTGCAGAGTTGGCATTGCTTTCCTAACCTTAACATGCTTTTCATAAAAGAAATTATATTGGGAAGTACTACCAAAGCTCACGTGTCCTCTTGCTACCAACCCAGGGCCAAAAGGTGGAGTTTAATTCCAGATTTGTGACAAAGGATTCCCTCTAGTTGAGCAACAAGTCAGTACAAATTTGGTCATTGGGAYTGGAGAGGCAAAACTGGCTAAAATCACATAACAAGATTAATGAGCTACGTGCTTCTAGTCCTTCAGTAGACCAGTATAAGTCCCATCAGAACCCTGAGGTTCGCTACAACCATGTCCAAATACACAGATAGGGAAAGGAGCACTTGTCACAATTTAACTAAGTACTTTGAACTACACTTGTGATGATCCTTCTGAAGGGAATCAGACTTWTTAATTGAACAGCTTCTGTTCAGCTTCTGTTCTGTGGAGGCAGTATCAGTGAAAGCAGATACAAAGTCTGAAAATGAAAATAAAACACACACCTATCAGAGGTCACTGCTGTAGATGAAAGAACAGAGAAGGAGATTAGTGGATGGGACTTAAAGATCAGAGGTCAGCAGGTAAGATAGGAAGGATACAGGTTTYATTCTGACGTTAGGGGAAGCAAGACAGTGCTGGAAAAGGGAAGAGGAAATCACACCAGATCTTATGAGCTTTTTCTTCATTAATGTTGCAAGGGAAGTAACAGGGGGTTTTATTTCATTCTATTTAAACCTCAGTAAATGGTCACTGTTTCTGCTGATGGCAAGGCCACATTTTTAGAGCTGTCTGAGAAGACAGCAGAGAGCAATACATGTGTTTGTTAATGTAATGGAAACCTGACAGCTGTGCAAAAGGTTGTTACAAATGTTCACAAAGAGGAAACATGTCATTTCTCACCACTTCCTGATAAAGCATGGTTTGTATTTTTGCCTTTAGTGCAGTGTTGGAGATATTATGCAGCTTTTAAACCCAAAACTGAAATGCAAGTATAGCAGCATAGGCAAAACTATTCCATTACATAAATCCAAGATCCTRGGAGCAGAAAAGCCCCAGAGTAAATTCTCATCTGTGGTTATGGCCAYATGCTTTTGTGTGGAAAGGGTTGGCTCAGGAGTAAAGCTATAGAGACCCAATGCTGCCCAAAGTCTCTCACTTTTCTCACTGCTCAAGAGTATTGCTGCAAGTTGGCACAGACAAATACAGCACTCCTTCAGCTTCTTTGCAGAAACAGTTATAAGATTATTCAAGAGATCAGTTTCAAACCATCCCTTCTCCTTGTCTGAACACAGGAAGACTGAAGAGGAAAGTACTGTCGACCACAAATGGCTGCTGCAAACCACAATAAAAATACTTGCTTTTTTAGCRAAACCCATGAAGTACATTAAATAGTTAGAGTTTGGAAGCATGGTATAAAGAATAGCAACCTGGAATACATTTAAGAGAGTGCAAATTAACGAACATGCTCTACAAATATTCTGGGGGCAATAGACTTGGAGGTGATGGAAGCTTCTGGTATGAAAGCTCTGGTCCTACTGCCTAGAGTGATCCTTGTCCAAAGCTTAGTGAAGACAAATTTAGTGTTTCCACAGGAGGAACAGATGTTTTGCATTGAGCCCTTCACATTTAGGTATGCCCACTAGGTGACATCAAGTAAATAAGGATTAAGAAACTTGGAGACAAAAGCACAATAATTGAATTAGAGAATAATTTAGGTTGAAAAGAATCTCTCAAGATCATCAGATTCAAAGCCCTGCACAAAGAATAGAGCAAATTTAGATAAGGCAATATACTTTTATTGACAGAAATTATTTGTTTGCTTTCTTCACAAAACAAAAAACTCACAAAAATTAATACCTTAATTTGGATCTCTTATCCTCCTCCCCTGGCCTGTGTCCCTCACCCTACACACACATACCAAAACAGAAAACAACATTTTATCACAGGTTTAGAAACTATTCAGTTCATTGCCCATAAATGCAAATCTTACACCACAGTTCTCAGTGCGCGACTTTAGTAGGAGTTAACTCTGAACACTCACCAGAGGYTGAATCATCATTTTAAACGTGAGGTTTGGAAATTTCTAAACCACTTTTTTCTGCTTACCAAAATTTCATATTCACCTTGGAATTTTTGTTTGCCACTCATGTATTGCAGCCATGTACGAGGCTGGTTTCATTTAAAGTGGCACAGAGTGAAAGGTAATTTCCCTAAAAATCTCTAAATTAGATCACAGTCTTACTATGACATTTTAACTTCCTCTTAAAACATGTGTTAGTAACAGTAGGGAAGTTATAAAAGTMCATAAGTTTCCTTAAATTTACATACAAAAAAAGATTTCAAAACTACCTCTTATATGTAATGTCTCATTTCTCATATGGGCTTTTTTCTTGCTTTTTGGTTAAATGACAGAAAGGTGGTTGCTGTTTTTTTTTAAGTGGTTACTGGGAGACCAAACAGAAAACAAACAAGATTCAACTATTTATGAACTCTGCCCAGGTGCTGATACTTTATTTCAGAAGGATGGATAAAGAAAAATGTATTTCAAGACATACTTAGCAGAGAATTAACTGGGCATTACTTAGGCCTTTTTAAAACTGCTTGGAAAGACTGTCTCAACAATTCCATCTTTATTACTAATGTAAGTAACTRAAAATTGTAAAAATAAATCAGGTAATTTAATATGTAGTGATGTTTCTCTACCCTTTTATTGAGTATATTTCATCACGTGATTTCTTTGCAGATTTTTGAAATTGCTGATTTCTAAAACTGTACCTCCTTCTTTGTTTCCAGATGAGAACTCATAATAGACTCAAAGAAGTAAAAAAAGTGCTTAACTTTGGTCAAAAAAAATCAGCACATTAATTTAATGGTYAAAGCATCAGTTAATGGACTGGTAACATTATGAAGCAATTAGCAAACAATTCACACAGACAATTATATTCATTAATCTCATTCTAACCTACTGGAACGATGGTGTAGGAACCCTGCATATGGATCCTAGACCAGCAACTTAATCTGCCCAACAGGTTTTCACTCTGCTCATTTATACCAGAATCCAAAAGAATACTCGTTGCCTAATCATCAAACTTGCATACTGATAAACTATGATTGTGTTTTAGCTCTGTTTCTCACATCCTGTTAAAGAGTCAGATCTCTTGAGAGGCATTTTGTCTTAGTTAAATCAAATCATGTCATTTTTGCTTTTGTTTTTTTGGAGGGTTTAAAATATTTTGAGGAACTAGGCTTATATTAGAAGTCTTCATTAACTTGTATCTAAAGGGATACAAAATTAGGCAAGACCACGCTGCAGTCTGTGTTCTTCCTGCTCACAGCAAGAACAATGCATTCACTGCTTGATGTACTCTGGTTCTCTCATAAAAGTAACTAAAACAATTACAAGTTTGACTGGGTTTAAATGTACAGCAGATGGTTCCTGTGTATTTAACTACAATAATTCCCTCTCTGATATCTCTTCATTCTCTGCCATAGTTTTTTTAATATGAATTTCTGTCCTTTTTTTTGTCTTTTTTTTTAGGTATATCAAGGGGAAAACCCAATGCTTTGAGTTCTTTATGTCTCATACTCCAGTCTCTGGAGTTCTTCTGTAGGCTGTATGTTGTTAATGCTAATTGTGATAGGGGTTTTTACCTATGACTGACTCCTACATGTTAGCATTAACACTGTACCATGCCTCTTACCAGAATTAACACGGAACAAACTGTTGCTGTGGGAGGAGARCAGAAATCGTGAATCAGTCAGTGCCATGCTGGGAAAACCCTCTGCTCAATATGTACAAAGACAAGTTATTCTGCATACAGGMATACTTGCTAGAATGCTTGCTAGGTATGAATGCTTGCTAGAGTCTGAAAAGGCAGAGGGAAAAAAGCACCCTGTGTACTAGCAAGTCCTTACTAGGATGTCAAATTTGTAATATTTTGAGCACAACTTGGTTTTTACTTTGTGTTAACACTTTTTAGCTCTTTTGGCTTAACTTCCTACACAAATATTTCATTGCTTCTTGTTTTTTGAAAGAAAAATAATGAATTAAACTTTTGGCATATACAACTGTGAATTCTATTCATTTCTATAAAATTTTATTATATGTAAGAGAAAAACTGACAGAAAATATTTCATTGATATTCCATTGTCAGTTCTTTATGAGATTTGGGTCAAAGGGTCATTAGAAGAAAATGAAAATATCTTTAACTTACTTTCAGATTACTAGTACATTTCAAACTTTTAGAAATCTTAGAAAATTGAAGAGAAACAGGACAGTATTGTTACATTTATTTTGTGGAAGGTCAAATTAGTTCTTGAATAGTCACAGTCACAAAACCTGAATGAGAATGCCAGTCTTTAAAATGCTCTCTTATCCTCTATTCAAATCTACTTAAAAATACTTTAGCTACAAAACATTAATTTGATGGGACAAGAGGAGAAACTAAAAAACTCCAAGTACTCACCATTGATTAAGAAATAAGTTTAAGATTTGTGCTGTATCAATACGAACACCTCTTTGTGTTAGTGTTCAACCTGTGAATCCCCAGCACAAGGAACGATCACAGAGCACTCGAGACCACAGATACTTATAAATCAACGGTCTCATTAAGAAGTGTCCGATACAAAGTCTCACTGAATGTGGTTTTTACACTCAGACAGAACTGCTGCAGGCCATAAATGTTTTCTAAATCAGCCTGTAAGTTCAGTGGCTTCCCCAGGATGAATRCAGCTGGGGAAGCCTAACCACCAAAAAGGAAAAGCCACCTTCATCCCTTCCAAAGTCAGAGCTGTATCTCTGAGAGGGAATTCTTGAAGTGTTGCAGCATATTTTGATAAGGAAAAGCATATTCCCATTAACATTCCAGGGAAAATGGCTTTTAAAATGGGAAGAAAATTGTGGCAAAAGAGGGGAGAGCTGAGAGAAAATTTCATTTGAGTGAAACTGAAGCTGTTCAATTTCCCTGTCTATTTGAGGCAATGACCAGCAGTATCGGTTTGCTGAAGCAAAGATCAGCCTAGAGCCTCTATCCTCTATAGATGTATGCCAATAGAAGGTGTCTTAAGGAATAAAAAAGAGCTTTCTCTTCACCATCCTGATTCTCTAAGTCATGCCATAAAAATTAAATACTTGTTTCCTCTTCATTTTATTTTCTCTCTTTAAAATGTAAGTTGAGTAATTTGCAAACTTAAGAAATAGACAGCAATTATAAATATGGTCCAATATTAGACTAATTGTATGTATTCTTTCTGCATAGCTGATTCCCCAGAAAAGCAGACACAGGTTGTGGGTTATATTAGCAGATACTAATAGGTTTGCTTTTTACTCTGAAAAAATGTTAATGCTGTCCATGACTGGGGTTAAGTCTCATGAAAAACCACATCATGACARCATTACCATATTCAGATGTTTGGTGTTCTTCAAGAAATATCCACTGCCAACTCTTCCCATAGAAGCTCTCTACGCTGCCAAATTCCTGCATCTGAGTCTCATAAATACTAATAAAATAAATGTAGCAAGTTCACTGGCTTCAAAARTAACAAAATATCACACTGAGTGGCATAGTGCTAGATAAGTTACCCAAAAGCAGTAAGAGATTACTACTCTTTGCCAGAGGTTAAAGCAGAAATTCGTTATAGCTGCTGTCATGAAAGGACTTGATGTCTACTGATGATTGAGCRTTTTCATCATGTGCATGTGTTCAATTTCCCAGGGAAGAGCTTTATTGCCATGGTGAGAAAAAAACAACTCTTTCTTGGCATTGAATTCCTTCAGTTATGAAATGTCAGACTACATCCTAATTGTCTTTTCTATCTCTAAAATCCATKATTCCATGAAATACAAAATATTTCTTTGGAAACAAGTTTCTCAGTTGGTCATATTTGTCAGCTGGAACTGCTCAACCTTCCTACGGCCACCTCTTAATCAAGACACCACATAGCTTTAACCTTAATCAGTTTCCTTTTTTTGGATAAAACCAGTAAACAAAAGGGAAGAATCAAAAGTTCCAACTCTTTCAAACAAGATGCAGAAGGACAACCTGATTGTGAGAAGCCATGGATCTACCACTGAGATGTGCAACAAGGAAGAAGGCTTCAGTTCCTGRCTTTCCCCTTGTCATCATAAAATCCTGGAATGAGTTGGGTCCGAAGGGACCTTAAAGATCGTCTTGTTCCAATACCCCTGGCCATGGGAAAGAACACCTTYCACTAGACAAGGCTGCACCAAGCCCCATCCAATCTGACCTTGAACATTTCCAAAGCTGAGGAACTTAAAAGTTCTCCGAACAACATCTTCCAATGTTGCACCACTTGGCCCATAAAAAAATTCTGATTTATTCCTTATCAGAATATGGCAAGTATAGTCTTCTGCTCGTGTATGTTRGCCTAAGTGATCCTGCCCTCCCCTTTYTCCACTTTGCAGCATTGTGTCTTCYTAGATTCTTCCTTTATCTTATCTGGCTCTGCAGCTCTTTTGCTGAGTAAAAATTGCCTCTCTACATCCAGAAAGGAATTGAATAAAAAGAAACGGCCAAGAAGGGGGAATTGGCTACATTCTGCAGTGGTTTTGCCCATCTATCCACCCCCAATCCCTGCAGTTTTCCATAGTGTTCAGTATAGAAAACAACAGCATCTAATTTCTTGTCTTTTTTAACTGCTTGATGATTGTGTCTTCTAACTTCTTCCAATGGARAAGATTGTGCCAGGCACCAGGGTTGGAAGGACAGTGCATGAACATCCAGAATCCACACCCAGTCACAGCTTTGCCATACTCATTTTGGTATTTTATATAACTCCACAGCTTTCAGGTTTGGTATACAATGAGAGTTACAGGTGTGTGTCAGAGCACAGTCCCAAGCAGCCAGYYGGGCTGGTACCACCCTGCAGTTCASYTGACSTTCAGAAAACCTAGSCCAAAAGAGAAAGGAAGRATTACTTTAACTTAGCTGCTGCAACAGCCCTCACAGCAGMCATTTTCAGCATTTTACACACTAACCATCAATGGTAAAATAGAGAAATGGCCCTGAGTGCAGGGTGTATCTCCTTGTTGCTCTGTGGCTGTGTCTCAGTTTGRGACAACTTYTTCAGAGAAAAATGTTATGGAACRAACRTTTTCTCKRAAGTGAAATGTTTGGTAGTTTTTTCCCACCAATACCAGACAGATGTCTGGGTGAAAGTGAAGAAAAAAATCGTTTATTTAACAAAACAAGGTGCTCACAGGACACGGGGGAAAAAATGAATAACTGTTAGATATTTAAAACCCAGAAACTCACGCCGCTCCACCCCCACAGCCGCTGGGCACCTGGTGCAGAGGAAGGCAGCACAGCTCTTGTCCCAGGGAAGAGAAACATAAGAAAGTCCATGCAGCCGCTCGAGCAAACAATGGGAACCTGGTGAAACCTCTGGTATTAGTCCTCTTTTCACAGTAGATGAAGYAGGTGGGCTTGGTTTGCTTTCTCTCGCCGGCTTGGCTCCTCCAGAATCCGGGGCTGAGATGGAGCGGCCCCTCGGCTTCCCGCCAGTCCCGGACTGGTCAGCACCTGACGATGTGGTTCTGAGATCAAAGCCAGACAAACTGTTCCAAAATTCACAGGAACCGCTGAAGATGGCTACTGCAGTCCAGGGAAAACTTCTTGCCCAAGCGAACAACAAACCCCATGCTAGCTAAGAGGCAACAAATGAAACTGCCTTGCACGCGGCCAGCTGAGTTCCCCCAGCAGGCAGCAGCCCTGCTTGAACCGCCCGTCTGCCTTTCGGCTGCCCCTCTGCCCCTCCTGGGCCTCAACTGTCTGCCCTGCCTTTCGGCTGCCCCTCTGCCCCTCCTTCCGGACCTGGCTTAAAGCCACAGGTACATTTTGGGACATACAAGCCAACAAAACATAGGAATATAGCGTTATCATAAAATCAACCCAAKAYASGCTGCCATGGGCACTWAGCCTTTCTTCCATTTGTTCTCAYRCTCATCCAGGAAATGTTCAGGACTTTTCTACCAATGCCATCACTTAATACAGACAGGGAGTACTCCAAGTGCCTTATGAGCCATTCCCTGCAAAAAAACACAAATGTCTYCCTCTGCATATGTGGCTCTGAATCCTATTTTGGCAGAATAGATTTGAATCTACATTCCTAATGTGCTGTGGTGAGAAAGAAATGAACACTCGCCCAGTTCTCTTTACTGCTACTGTCCTCTGTGAGAATCCTGGTGCTTTTCAAAGGCATCCTCCAGCTACATCTCTCCCTAAGGAAGACTTGCCTTCTGGAGCCCATGAAAGTCAAGGTGTGAGACAGCGCCAAGGTTTGGCGCTGAGGTTTGAGGTTTGAGCTTACACCTTTTTATGCACAGACCTCCAAGGAAGGGTCTGCTAAAGACCTCAACACAACAGTATTTTCAGTATTGTAGTCCCGCACCTACAAAACTCCCTTCTGTGGGGTTTCACCTGTGGGGCCTTCCCTGCTCCTCCCGAGTTCTGTCAGTTCCCCATGCTCTGCTGTAAATTCCCCTCTTGCCAGTCCTACACCCACTTGCTGGTCACAGATCCAGCAAAGGTCAGAAAAGGGAAATTCCCTCTCCACACTTTTCAGTCCAGTTATATGCCTTTCAAAATACCCTTTGTACTGCACACTATAAAACCCGAGTTCCCTCCRCCACCAAAAAAACCCCAAAAACCAAACTGAAAAAAGCCAACCAACCAAAAAAACCCAAACCCCAAAAGAAAAACAAACAAACAAAAAAMCTCCCAYCCMCTCCCAACAAAAAAGAACATAGCAGAAAAGCTCTGACATTCCACCTAAGGTTAAAAAAGGTATATTCCTAAGCGATAGCAGCACTCTCACCTTCCTCTAAAGTAGTGGAATCCAGAAGGAATCCTGATCTGGATACCCAAAATAGAGAGTAGACATAAGGAGATTCTGTGGGTTATAATAGAACAAGCTTAAGATTCAAAACAAAAACACACGGATTGGATCCCAAAATTCAGATTGCAAAATTTCATCAGTCTTGTGTTAATCAGAGATGGCAAGTATTGCATTAAAAAAACAAACAAAAAACAAACAAGCAAAACTAAAAATAAAAACACAACCAAAACTCAGAAATTACAAACAGCAAATTTTTGCGCTTCTCAAGACAAGAACCAATGCTTGCTTTTTCAATAGCACCAGAATAACAGGTTCAAAGACAAAACATACTCCAGCAATTTAGATTTAATGAAAATATATAGAATAGGGTGTAAATGAATAAAGTGTAAATGTGAATATAGTGTAAATGTTTGTGTGTACTTTGAAGATAAACTTTGAATCAACAATCTTATCCAAAAAAATAAGCATCTGATACCATTATAAWAAGTCCTCTGCAACATTAATCAAGAGGGGAAAAAATACCAGTTTTTCAAGTGTCCTGAGAAGACCTGGGTTATACCTAAATGTATTTTACTGAACTACTCTCCCTGCTCTCAAAAAACTGTGTCAACTGATCAGAAATCAAGTGATGCAGTTAATGGTAAAAATAATAATTGGGGTAAAATACAGAGAAAATATTTGCACTTCAAAAACTAATAAAAATCTCCTCCAGTATAATGAGTACAGCTCTAATGAGTTAGGGATGAAAACACAAAACGTCAGAAAACATCATCGAATAAAAACCCCTTGTGAAATTTAATTGAAGTCACCATATTTAAATATCAAGGAAAGAAAATGCATAATAAATCTTATTACACTGGGGATGCAAGTAATGAACTACATTCTTGGTATTATTCTGGAAAAGGATCTTTAACTGCACTTGTGCAGCAGAAAGAAATCATTCAACTCCAAGAACTTTCTGGCTTTTCCTTTCTGCTATTTTTGCATTGGTAAAGCAATSTCATTTACACCTTTACATACCTTTAAGGGTATTTTTAAAGATATTATGTCTCAACTTGCAGAAGCAGTAGGTAACAACATATGGATGGACACACATGAATACTACTGTCGAGCTAAAGACAGGGAAAACTTGCAAGTTATTGCAGATAAAACTTTATCTTCCCTCTCCCCACCCCTTTTTTTCTTTAAGGAAATCTTTAAAGTGGACTGAAACATCTCATGTGTACCTGTGTCTATCTATGATTTAGGTCACAGACTTCAAAATAATTACCCAAGACATTTTGTATGAGGCACAAACAAGTCACGTAAAAATACAAATTTTATTTATGTACATTTAGAGGTTCAATTTAATTTAAATTGCTAACTGTTTTTCCTTCTTCAATTCCATCTTTTGCCTCAAGACATTCTGCTGCTTCTTTCACATATTCTTCTTCAGTGACCTGGAGAAAGATACCAATTTTGTTATATTTTAAAAAATTATTTCACTTTCCTTGATCCTGACAATCCTCCCCTCACACTGTCACTGTAAMAAGAAAGGACAACCTACAAAGACAATTATCTTCTCCAAAATTAAAACAACCTGAAGGGTWAGAATATCCAAACTAAGTTCAGGAAAGATACCATAGGGCAGACTTCAAACACATCCTTGATTAACAASTTTCAGAAGACATAAAGTACTTTTTTTCTGTCTCTTGCCAAACAAGTAATTTTTYAATCTGAAGGCTCTAAAAAAGCTGCTGTTTAATACTTACAAAGACTTCCTATGTTTAAACATATCTTGCTGGTAGTTATTCAGTTCTTTGTGGCTTATAATATTTTATAGTTCCATTTTATCTTAAATATTTTTTATTTGTACAAATCATACCAATCAAATAGTATATGGATTTTTTAGAAGTCACAATGCATTTTAAAAATAGATCTCAGAAACAGTGCTACCATGTCCTCTACCAAACAAGAAGTTAAGATTTCTTATTTCTGTTCACCTGTGAATATTACCATTCCTGAAGAKATGTTCTTGAGTATACTACCTACCTCTAATCATTCAAATTGTCCTCTATCAGAGCATACCTTTGTACTTTGGTAACCTGTACTTCACACTATGAGACTTACCAGCTTCTTTGATCTTTCCAGCAGTTTGTTCCACACAGTGTGGTGAGCCTGTGTGAAAYATCATTAAATTATGTTAGCAGTATAAAAAACAATTTTAGCAGGTAAAAAATAATCTTATCATAGAATAGATTCTGATAAATGTATACAACTGATGTCACAAAACCATAATAATACCCAGTTCAAATGCCACAGCTTACAATTTCAATGTCCAATTTGCCCATATTTCTTTGGGGGACTTGAATAATGTCTGCCCATCACATGCCCTATCCCTGGAAGWGTTCAAGGCCAGGTTGGATGGACCTCTAAGCAACTAGTGGAAGGTGCTCCTRCCCATGGAAGGAGAATTGGAACTASATGAATTTTAAGGCCCCTTCTAACCCAAACCATTCTATGGTTCRACAATTCATCCACTGTGTGGAATCCATGAGAGGTTAATTGGCAAAAATGGGAATTATGCTTAGGAAAGGAATGCAGAGATGAGCTGAGGAACCCTTGAAAASTTCCCCAACTAAAACAATAGCACATGTGCTAGACTACAAGGTCAAAATCATGTAAGTCAACAGGAATGGGAATAAAGACTTCTGCCTCCATCTTCAGTTGTGCAAAGCCTTTGTTTAAGACTCATGAGAGCTAGAATTTGTTGTTGTTTTTGTTATATTTTACTTTGGTGTCATTAARTTCTTTGAATGGCATATTTATCATGAGTATAAATACAAAGTTCTGTTCTGCTAAGCACTGTCCGCAGCCTTGATTTCAGAAGACTGGAATGAACAACTTAGGCAAGCAGAATGACATATCCATGCAGAAATTACACAACCGAAACAACATCTTCCATACTGAAAAATAACATCAAGGGCCCTTTGATGCAAACTTTTCTAGTTCTGAATGCACATCCACAACAGTTTCAGTAAAATGAACCCCAAATATCCAACACAGTCATCATCAGGGGCCCTCCCTTTCTACTGCTCTCAACTCTGAATTCTGTTTGGCTACCAGCACAGCACTTAACAAAGATGGGAACATAGGCAAAATGCTCTAACTTTAAGAAGGAAAACCTGTGCACAATGGATTACTCACCTTCAAATGGAYTGGCAAGGACACACCCTGGAACCTCCTTATCATTCCAGACTGGTCAGTCTGAATATTATGGGCTGCCGTTATYTCATATTGGAAACAGAAACTTGTCCTTGGAATATGAGGACCYTCACTAACATCTACAAAGTCACCAAACCTGTGGGGAGGAAAAAACCCCAGCCTATATGTCAAATATATTCTGAGAAAAGTAGAAGATTAGGTTGTATTTTTGATTAGCAAATTCCAGTCAACAGAAAGAAAATCCACACAAGTACCAAACCAATCTAAATGAATTCCCAGCTCAACAATTCTAAGTTTCTTAAACCAAAAGTACAGGTCACGCAATTTCCTTTAACGAACTTAGGAAATTTAAACCTCAAGTCTAGGAAAGGATCTTAAAGGTTTAAAAAATCTTTGATGCCATGTTGGCTCTGAAACTGGGCTAACTGTCATTCACCACAAAACAAGATTTGTCTCCAAGATGATCTATTTTCYCCAGTACTGTGTTTACAACTCACACAGTTATTTTCCTTTCAGTTCTTGAAAAAGTATGAATCAATTAAGAAAAGTGGGAGACAGCATAGTATAGCAAATAAATACTCAGAACAAACCTCTCCCAGAAACCAATAGGTAAGCCTAAGTTTTCCCCCTTATTGAGCAAACCAAGTGGGAGGAAGGAAAGAATAACACAATATTGTTCTAAAATTTCAAGAATCATCACTGCAAAGGCATCAGTTCCTTTAGATAGATGTCAATCACAAAAACAAATGAGGAACTCTTTATACGTCTAGAAAACTGAGTATCCTACAACAGCCTAAGCTAGAGAGAAATTCTTTTAATTGTGTGACATAACAAAACAAGCTTCCTGCCTCCAGACTAAGAACTCTATGTCTTACATTGTATCCCAGGAGGCTGTTCTAGTCTCATCTYCACCACTACAAAGCAGTACCTTGCCAGTTAGATAGATCTAGTGAACTTAAGAAGAAAAATCCATTATACAATGCTAGTCCTGTTTCCAAAGAAGTATTTGGCTTGTATTTTATTTAACCTGTCAAGCTCTACAGATTTATTTAGTTTTCATGCAAAAGCACTGAAAGCATTAAGACTTCTCTGACACATAACAAGAAACAAAAATGTAGTATCACAAAGTATCACAAAATAATGGTTGCATTAAAAAAAAAAAACAAAGCAAACAAACCACCCAAAGCAACTTAAGACAACTTAAGAGGCGGCAATGAATACAAGTGATCTTTAAATTTAAAGCCATCAAAAGTAACTTGCTCTTCTCACTTGCAGAGAATASTTGCAATATAGTCAAACATTTCAGTGCATCATTACAGAATGGGAGATCAGCTTTGCTCACCTATGTAACATTACAATTCCTTCCATATTCTGAGAAGCTTTTCTTTCTATCATCTCCATTTTGTATCTGGACAAGAAAAAAGAAATTATTTTAAGAAAACCTCACCTTTAGCACCTAGTTCTTCATACTACATACATCACTCAGAAATAAATTTCATTAATTTCAAAATCCTAAAAATCAAGACTGTGTTTATGTGAGTTTTGAGATTGGTTTAAATTCCTAATGACAACACATACTGACATGTTTCATAACAGACCTATTAGTTAACCTCAGCTCATGGAAAAACTGTGGAGATCATACTGAGTACTACTGAAAGGCCCTTTAAAAATAATGCAATCATCAGGCACAGTCAACATGGGATCCTGATACAGGATGTTTGGGAATGGTTCAATGCTGTGCTGGGGGGCAGTTCTGACTGCACACKAGGAAGCATTTCCTTAGGAGATGGTGCTCAAACACTGAACAGGCTTCTCAGAGAGGTGATTGGTGCCCCTAGCATGTCACTTATTAAGAGGCATCTGGGCAATGCCTTTAATAATTTGCTGTTACTTGTCAGCTCCACACTGGTCAGGCAGCTGAACCAGATGGCTGTTGTAGGTCCCTTCCTATTGGAACATCCATTCCTATATGGATTCCTATCCCTCCTATAACATGTGCACTATTATGTGCATATGTTATAGGACGGCYATGCTTCCTCAGTATTTTATTCAGAAAGATACAATGAACCTACTAAAACAAATAAGAGTTTTTGAACTCATATGTAAGACTAGAAGATACCATCAGACCGCCTAAATTGATTTTATGCAATGTGCAGCCCTCAACAGCTGGTCACCTGCAATGCAGTSAAGTGTTTTCTGTGCTCCAGATACACACACTATCTAAAGGTACCATCAAAAGTCAGCTYCCACCTGCTGTCAGTGCAGCCAACAATTGGAGACGATGATCCATGTCACATTAAAATCACCTTCAGCACAAAGCTAAAAACTTGCTATTTTGCAACTTAAGCTTCATCACAGTTTACTTTTGGTTCAGAAAACTATAATTTATCTTTTTCCACCTACATCTCTCCAACTGCTAAAAAGCTGTGGACCAGGGAATTTTTTCCCAAAACACTGTTAAGGTATTTCTTTCAGCGAAGAAAACAGTAGGTTTTGAACAAACCTTTTTTAATAACACAGACCAAAGTATTTTACCCAATTTCCCCTGGAGAGCTCAAAAACTGCATTTCATCAAATCTTCATTTGAAGATACCAGGACATGAAAAATGTAYATTTCTTTAAATATGGAAGCCTTTCAGCAAAGGCTAAGAGTCACTACCATGCCAAGGCTCACCACCACAGTTTCATTAAATAGTACTGGAATCATGAAGCTCACTAGTTAACAAAAAAAGTCTTTTTCAGTTTGTCACAAAACTACATCCAGTCAAGGTGCCTGGTATTGGTCTCTGGAGAGAAGAACAATAACTAAGTAAGTTATTGTGGCTAAGTTGGTGGAAAAAAGAATGGAGACAGGCTCACTCAGAGCAGTGGGAGAAGTACCTTCTTACTTTACCTGTCACATCTTATTTTAGGTTTATAAAACCAAACAGAGATTTAAATTMTTTTCTAATTGCCTTTTTGAAAGAAAGGCAAATTCAGATACTCACATGTTATGCTGAAACATTTCACGTGCTACTTTTGCTTCAACATGCAGAGTTTCAAAGGGCAGGTCTTGATGGATTAGCTTTTTGGCATCCCTTGTAAGAGAACGGAAATTGTCCTAAACAAGAGGACATAAAAATTGTAACCATTTTCACAACTGTAGTGAACAGATGAAGCATTGCAAACACTAAGTATTAGTCAAACCAACAAAGTTCATCTACTATAAACCCTAAATAMAGGAATTTTGCTGTAGGACTGTCTTACAATAGGACTGCACCAGAACATCCTGTTTTAATGGACAGATTCAATGCCCAGTCAAATCAGTAGGCATTTTTCCATTGGAAACAAAATATATTAACTAGAGTAAAACAGTCCTGGTAGTCCCTACATGGTACTACACACAGTCTTGCTTCTGTTAAATACTCATCTATATATCTTGTTTCCCAGAGTGGTGCCTTCACTTACAAATAAGTTCTATTGTGATAGATCAAAGAGAAAAAAAAGGTACTAAATATTTAATAAACAAGAATTGGTCACCTTGGACAAGAATCTGAAGTTCTGCATAACTCAAATTTACTAGTAAATAAGAAATCGTTATGAGAAGAAATGACATTTAAAATGCCATGYAGAAAATATTTCTAACTAAATTACTTCAGCTACAAGATCATATTGAAGAAAAATCCTGCATTATACCAATATTGCTTTGCTAGCCATAAACCCCTCTGCTGATTTTTGGGCACTAGAACAAGARTGGGCACCAGAAAGGTAAAACAGTGGTGATTACAAATGATTCTAAGATTTAGAGTGTTCAGATTATTAGATTTACTACAGAGCATGAAATGCAAGCAAGCTATTAAGGAGAGCTGCAGCTGAATTTGTTCACACTTTTTATTCAACCACAAACTGATTCTGCTGTAACCCACCAGAAAATACACGTCTTACACACACTTTCATTTTCAGAGGCTCTACTCACACAAAGATTGTGGCTGCATCTACATTATCAAGCAAGAGCAGCTGAGGAGCAGCAGAGCTCTAGTCCCAACARCCCCATCAACTGTTTCTGAAATTGTAGTTCAGACTAGAATTTTCTCTAGCCCCACAGACCTAAAGCCTGTATGCACGTGGAAGACAGYTCAGGGTTTAGTGTCATCTGAAAGGAACTCTGAGAGCACCCTGCCATAGAATCAGTGTGTGATAAATGCAGAGATCAGCTCCCAAAGAGCACTCCTGATGTGCACTAACGAAAATGGAAATAAAGCTCTATCCATTCTCCCCCATCAAAAAAGAACAACTGGACAAGGACACAAGCTATACAACTTTTGGGGCAAGGAAAGTGCTTACATTTGTTGGTTTCCAGTCATTCAGTTTATTGTCCAAAACTACATCGTAACAGAAAGCTCCAGAGATCACTGMAATTCCAATCCAAAGAGAAAAATATTCATGTTTGTAACAAAGTATGTATCACAGTCATATTATATTCTTACAGCAAAATGAATAAAAACAAAACCAGAATTATCTCTAGAAATTCAACATAAAACAGAAGTTTTCAGCTCTGATTAAACAGTAAAATGGCAGCTTGAACTTGTGTCACTTTAATTACATTTCGCTGAATGAGAAAGTAATTTGAAATGAGTTTTAATGCAGTGTTAGTATAACAGAACCCTGGTAAAGAGGGGAAAAATACACTGCTTCACAAAACTGCATCTAACACTGCAGAAAAAAAAATAAAACCACTCACTTTAAAAATAYTTCACAGTTCTTTCACTGTATGCCTCATACAATAAATATAACTATTACATTAYAAAGAGCAATTTATTGCATAGAAGTATCAGACAGTATTAGAGCTGAAGTAAAATGTTTATCCATGACATAAGCATGGCAAAAATTTCTAGCAAAGGCAACTCAAATTTCTCTGATAGTTGTTAGAACACTTYTTTGTGTATATTCAGCTAAGGTTATTTAGAAATCAAATCTATGAACCCAAAAAGTTCATACTATTTCTATACATACAATATAATGATATAGCTAAGTATACCCAAGAWTATTCCAAATTCTGGTACAACTGAAATATTTACCTGTACTTACCAATCACAACAAATGCTGAAACTGCTAGAAAGAGAAGCAATTACAGCACTCCACATGATCAGCAACCAACCTTTGCATATATTAAATGCAGAATTATGCATTTAATGAAGCAACTTCCTCTCTTATGCATTTTCTCATTTTTCTGAATCTTAAATCAGGTCACAGATGGGCAAAAGTTCTTATTTGTTAGTACCTCAATCATATTTTAATTTGGTATAAACATTGTCATTTTTAGTAACTCAAGTGCTGAACAAGGTTATGTAGTTTTTAGAGCAAATTCCACAGAAACACATCACATCACATCACATCTAGAAACCTTGCTCATGTCACTTCACAATACAGAGGTTTAATTACTAATTTCAGCCATGAAATCCTAAGTGGTCTGAAACCCAGTGGCCACACAGACCAATTTTCTGAACATTGATAACAAAATTGTTTTTAGTGTGATTGYTATAAATTAAAGCCAACCACTACAGCATCTAATACACATATCAATGATAAGTACCATCAATCATTGGTAAAGGAGCCTCTGATTTTTTTCTAAGTTTAGTTATTAAACACTCCCTTAAGAATCAGCAAAAGACAATCAATATAAAACACTTCTATCACCTGGCACTGCTGGAGCTTTAACTAGGTTGACTGAGTATTCATCCTTGAACGCTCGTTTTAGYACACATGCCATGATCATGGCACAGGAACGCCAATAYGCCTGCAAAGAGAATTYCARAACATGGATTTATTGCCTAAARGCTAATTATTCCAAAAAMAAMCCCCAAAATTTAACCAGATGATGCACAAACCTAACTGCCAATCCAAGCATTCCATCCCTGGAAGTGTTCAAGGCCAGGWTGAACAAGGGCTATGAGCAACCTGGTCGAGTGGAAGGCATCCCTGCCCATGGTGGAGGGTGGAACTGGATGAGCTTTTAATGTCCCTTTCAACCYAAGCTTTTCCATGATTCTATGATTACTTTTCTTAGATTTAAACWTCTATTCAGAGATGATTCTCCAAACAGAAGCAAATTTTAAAAAATCAAGACTGCACTTAGAATGCAAGTCAGATATAACCCTGGACATATTTAAATCTCAAATCATAGAACAATACAACAACTGAAAGAAATGCCAACACATCACCTAGCCCACATGCTGGCTAATGATAGCCACAATGCACCATTAAAAACACATTAAAAATATCTGAAAGTTAATGACAACAGAGTTTAAGAAAGCAGACAGGAATGGAACTGAAAGGTGCACACAGAATCAAGTGGTCATAATCAGGGACACCTGCAATGAGACAAGGTACAGAGAACCATGACCACTTACAATGGAATAAGATACTGACTTACCTTGTTTACTTCCTCTGGATCTTCATCTTTGAAGGTAAGAAACTGAATTTCACATGATTTGGTCAAGGGTCTGTACATGTCCCAGATTTCACCATCCACAAGAGCCAAAACAGATTTCTTACAATGCCATTCACTTAAATCTAAAGAAAGTAAAAAAACCCCTGAAGTATTATAGTTACTAACTACATTTCTCAGGCTAAGCAGCTCAGACTACTGCATTTCTAACAACAAACTGCAAATTTCACATTTGTAAATGACTTGGAAGGATGAACTGTTAAAAAAGCCTCCAAAAATTAACTCAGTTCCTACTTCAATGGGCAGCACAACATTCACCACGAGGGGCTAGGTCAGCAGTACATCCACTTACGCATCGCACAGTTGTATGGTGTGGACAGAGCCTTRTTCATGACAAACACACTGCCAGGGTTCGACTTCCCAGTGTATTTCACTTCAATTTTCTCAATCCGTGGGTGAAGAGACAACTGTCTCTCTTTCTCTTTGGTGAAGAGCTCATTACGCATCCGAATCACCTCATCAGGTGTCAGCCGAGAGACAGCTGGTGTGGAGATGTACCCTGGTGACAGGAGAGAAACAGAGTAAGGAATAATCCTGGAGTAAGCAATAATCTTAGAGTAAGCAATTTTGGAGTGGGTCCAGCAGAGCATCTCTCTTCTGAGGAGAGGCTGACAGAGCTGAACCTGTTTAGCCATGAGAAGAGATGACTGAGAGGGAACCTCATCTATGTCTGTCAGTGTCCGCAGGGAGGGATCAGAGCATGACCACCAGATGCTCTGCCCAGGGGTGCCCAGCACAGCAGCAGGCAGAAACAGATGCTCAGGAAGTTCCACCTGAACATGAGGAAGAACTTTACTGTGCAGTGACCGAGCACTGGAACAGGTTGCCCAAAGAGGGTGTGGAGTCTCCCTTGCTGGAAATGTTCCAGAACCATCTGGATGCAATCCTATGCCATGTGCTCTGGTATGATCCTGCTTGAGCAGAGAGGTTGGACCAGATGACCCACTGTGGTCTCTTCTAACCTCAACCATTCTGTGACCCATTCAGAGCTTTCAAAKCCTCTTTATAAGGTGTTGATTTCTACAATACTGCAAGTCATCCACCCATCTGTTGATACCTATGGTTTAAGWCAAAGTTACAAGAAGYTTATGAGGCCTATTGATTGCAAACTTTATATAACTTTTTTTGCATGTTATCAACATATAATGTAATAGCTTTTTACATATTGTCAATATACAATGTAATAGCTTTCAATATATTATCAATAATAGCCTTTTCATATACTGTTAWWARKTTTTWWWWWARGKMMYWRSMAMMWWMMRKKKWMCMRSYKGRWKKWAWYCMRKKSCYKRAMMAAMYWRAARSMWWAAWYMAAAARRKTYYKKWRRARKWRRMMRGKWRRWKSYWWWRKWARGRAMMRKWRRARRSMMYWAWKRRRAMCYKGSMAAWKSMMMAARMRRKYMRSYKRAAAAWKRAAMWWKRARRMCYKGRRGRMYWRRAAAAAAAMCATGAACATYASAACTGTGCATGCCCTGAAGACAAAGRTGRAAAGTYCACAAYGATGAAGATGATGGTATCTCATTAGTGGGASAMYCCCATGACCACTGAATTGAGGATGACACATGWGTACTTGCAGAACTGTGATATCAWGTATTTCCGTACCCATATATGGTGRKGGGYGTAATGAKGATGGTAATGTTACATCATGCTTRCTGTATAAATACCTGCCAATTTTAAGCAAAGGCAGGAGGAGAGATCCCRCTCACCTCCAGYGCTACAATAAACAAATACCTGCTCTATAGACACCAGTCTATGGGGTTTTATTTCTAGCCTTTTTTGGGCATCRCTGTCTCAATATGTACAAGGTGACCACTTCTGCAGCTCCMGCAAGTGACTGCGCTGGGCCCYTGCAGTGCCTRCWRGAAGTCACAAGAGGATACTCKSAGGCAACAAAAGGGGTCAARAGGATGATGAGGGGTCTGGAGCATCTCTCTCAWGAGGAGASACCAYGGAGCTGGACCTGTTTAATCTGGAGAACAGAGGACTCAGTGGGGATCTTMTCAATGCATATAAATATCTCAAAAGGGGGTGCCAAGAGGTTGCTGCCAGACTCCTTTCAGTGGTGACCAGTGACAGAATGAGAAGGAATGGCCGTAAACTGAAAATCAATAAATTTCACTTCAACATGAGACAGGACTTTTTTCCGTGGAGGGGGGCAGAGGACTGCAATAGGCTCCCCTGGAAGGGTTTGGAGTCTCTCTCTGGAAACATTCCAAATCCACCTGGACACGTTCCTGCGTCACCTGCTCCAGGTGACCCTGCCTTGGCAGGGGGTTTCGACTGGATAAYCTCCAMAGRTCCCWTCCAAMGCCAACTATTCTGTGATTCTATGRAAAGGTTAATGCCGCTCCCCGGCTGCTAAGGCGCTTCCCTCARGCCAGCTCCCCTGCGGCCTAATAAGGGCACTTCAGTCCCTGAAGACACCACCGCTGCCCGAGCCTTAGCCCGAGCCCGGCCCGGCCCCACACTCCCGGCTCCCTCCCGCA
>NW_026623391.1:1544096-1549555 GCF_030028575.1 Malurus melanocephalus | reverse complement strand
TCCCGGCTCCCTCCCGGCTCTTTCCCGCACTCACGGCTCCCGGCCCTCAGCCCGCGGCAGGCCGACGGTCCCGCCATGTTCCCCCCGCCCCGGTGCCGCCTCCCCGCGCTCCGCCGGAAACACCGCAGCGGCCGTTCGGTTCCGCCGCCCCTCCGCGCGCGGCCGCCGGGCGGCAGAAGCTGTCCGGGCCCCGCTCCCCTCAGCAGCCTCGGCACCAGGCACAGCCACAGAATGTATTCTGCCTTGGGAGGACGCTCAGCGAACATCGGAGAATGTCATTCTGGTGGATGAGAGGCTGGACATGCCCCAGCCGTGTGCGCTGGGAGCCCAGAGCCCCCCGTGTGCTGGGCTCAGCCACAGCCCCGTGGGCAGCAGGGCAGGGAGGGGATTCTGCCCCTCTGCCCCGCTCTGCTCAGACCCCACCTGCAGTGCTGCATCCAGCCCTGGGCTCCCAGCACAGCAAGGACATGGAGCTGCTGCAGCCAGCCCAGAGGCATCAGAGGGATGGAGCCCCTCTGCTATGAGGAAAAGCTGAGAGATCCGGGGCTGTTCAACCTGCAAAAGATAAAGCTTTGGAGTGCCCTAACTGTGGCCTTCCAGCAGCTAAAGAAAACTTTCAGGAAAGAGAGGCAAGACTATTTACCAGAGCTTGTCRTGACAGAACAAGGAAAAATGGCTTCAATAGAAAAAGAGTAGGTTTAGATTAAAAATAAGGAATAAATTCTTCCCTGTGAGGTGGTGAGGCCCTGGCACTGGTTGCCCAGAGRAGCTGTGGCTGCCTCATTCCTAAGAAGTGTTCAAGGCCGGGTCAGATGGGGCTTGAAGCAACCTGGTCTAGTGAAAGGTGTCCCTGTCCATGGCAAGGGGTTAGAATGAGATCATCATTAAGGTCCCTGCCAACCCAAACCATTTTGTTAATCTTTGTATTTGGAGTCCAACTCTTGGCCCTACACAGAACAACCCCAAGAATCCCATTACCATGTGCCATATTTTCTCTTCCCTGTCCAGTTGAGGAGGAGAGTGATAGAGTAGTTTTGGGGGGCACTCAGTATCCAGCCAGSGCCAACCCCTCACACCTTTCAACTGTCCTTCCTCCCCAAAAGATTAAACGCAAGCAGAAACTAGCTGCTGCCCATGTAGGAAAACGGTGATTCACATTGAAACTTACTAAAATTTGTGAAATAACTTAAAAGTTCATTTTGATGCTTTAGCTGATGATGGTCATCATCACAATCCTCAGTTGGCAGTGRTATAACAGTGGCCATCATGAAGCCAATGTCAGACAGTTACTGACACTGAATTAGTGTCATAAAGAGCTAAAGCAAGTAATTAAGCTCAGCATAAAAAAAAAATACATGGAATTTTCCACTGTGGAAACACATCTGTGGAGCAGTGGGACACCTTTGCTTGGTACCTGGCACTGGCTTCCCTGTTCACCTGGGCTCTCATCCAGAAAACCAGATGTGTGAGTATGGTAGCTATTTGTGCACTTCATTACATTATTTGATAGATTAAGAATTTCAGCAAGTCAATCATCCTGCTTTCTCATTTTTAAAATTAGTTAAATACAGGTTACTTAGAATGATGCTGCTAATATTTGTGCAATTACAGCTCAACTACACAATTTCTCCTATTAACTCAAGGATTCATATGCAGCCAATGATCACATGACGAACATTTTGGTTTAAATAGTTAAAAATACATAAGCAAAACAAGGTCAGTAGTGTAGGATATAAAAAGAACACTTTTATTCTACTAGTAGATAAATGCAGAATGTTCCGAGAATGAGAGGCAGAAGCTAATCCTGTTCTGTCACTCTGAGGGAGTACTGAATGACAGAAGTGATAACTGCACACTTTATTATACGTATCTGTCTTTTTWAAACTGGCACTTCCTAATCTCTAAACCTTCTTTTGTACAAATATTTGCAACTTTYTATTCAGCTGAATCCTCATGAAAAAATGATGGTAAGATATCTGCTCCCTCCTTTTACTTGTTTGGTGTGGCTCTGAAAGCATAATGCAGATTAAAAAAAATCTGGGATTTTTAACACACTGAAGACTAGAGGAGGAGAGAAGTCATCTGCCCTTTGGTAACCCTCAGCTAACAGAATGRCAGTGCAAACCAAAATCAGAGAAAATCAAAATCAAAATACATCCAAAGGTGCTGGAAATTTCACCCAGGGTTCATTGAGAGMAGCTTTGTGGACAAAGACTTGGGGGTCACRGTTRATGAAAAACTCAGCAYGAGCCGGCAGTGAGYGCTCATARCTCAGAMAGCCAATTGTGTCCTGGGCTGCATCCAAAGGAGCRTGGGCAGCCCYRTTATTGATCTCTGAATKCCCAAASAAAAACACCTTCCAACTGACAAGTRTTCTGGGAAGGGTTTRACTGAAGTCCAGTGGCTTTTGACAGGTCACATCACTGAGCACATTTTTGGTGCAGAGAAGAGGTGGGTAACACAACTGTCCAACAATAATTGCAACCTAACAGTCTTCATTAAGCCCTTTAACTTTCAGGAAAACTGTGTCTATTATTTTATAATGGTCAGAAAATAAGAGGTTGCCCTCTGAAGCAATAGGAACCCTGTAATTGCTCTTATGCCAAGGTATGTCATCCAACAGGAATGTGTAAGCAATAAACTGTGACCATTTATCACCCTCATGGTCCCAAAGCCAGTTCTGAGCTCACTTACAGATTGCTTCGAAAGTAAAACTCACTTGAAAACTCCTGTGCCTCCCTTTGCCATTCTTGGCTGTTTCTCACTGCTYGTCCTCTAGGTAAACAACTGTAGCAGCAGGCACTGAACACAAAGTCGCTGAAGTGATACAAATTGCAGGATCAGTACTGCTGAAAGATAATGTTTTTTTCACATGTTTCACATTATCTCTTACTSTCTTACCGTGCACAAGCAATGTGAGAGCAGTAATCCATGGCCAGAAGCAGCAACAGCCTTGTAAGACAACACACAGTGTAACTACATCTTAAGAGGTGTATTCTTCATAGCACCATAGAATTATAGAATCATGGAATCATTAAAGTTGGGAAAGCCCTCCAAAAGTCCAATCTTTGACTGAATACCACCACATCCACTAAATCATATCACAAGGTGCCACATCTACTCATTTTCTGAACGTTTCCACCACTTCCCTGTGCAGCCTGTTCCAATGCTTTACAACCCTTTCTGTGAAGATATTTTTCCTAGTATCCAACTTGAACCTTGTCTGGCACAACTTGAGACCATTTCCTCTTGTCCTATCACTTGTTACTTGGGAGTGGAGACCAACCCAGCTACACCCTTCTGTCATGTAGTTGTAGAGAATGGTAAAATCTCCCCTGAGCCTTCACTTTTCCAGACCAAGCAACTCCAGCTCCCTTAGCTGCTCCTCATTAGACTTGTACTCCAGACCCTTCCCCAGCTTCAGCTGCCCTTCTCTGGACATGTTCCAATGCCTCAATGTCCTTCATGAACTAAGGGGCCCAAAATTGAGCACAGGATTTGAGGTGTGGYCTCACCAGYTGTCRTGTTCCAACTGTGGGGAACTGCGAGGAGTTCTTTTWAAATGGATGGTTGAGAAGCAAATGAAGTCAAATGAGACAAACTTTGTATCTGAGATCCGTTTATTGGTAATGAAAACGAGAATAAGTAGTTGCCCAATAACGGGGGCTGGAAAAGACAGCACAGGAGAAAGGAAAATGGAAAATGAATGGGGAGAGAGAGAAAGGAGACAGAGGGAGAAAGCGGGTGTTACCATCAGTAGGACCGGGGAGTGCCGTTGACGTCCACAGGACAGGGGTGAACACGCTGCTGCTGGAAGGAGAGCAGCTCAGGGAGAGGAGTGCAGTTCCCACAGCGATGGGCTGCCGGACACACAGTGAGTGGACACTTGGACAGGTTCAACACCCTGGGTGCAGTCGAGGAGAGGATCATGGCGGCGAGCAAGATCGGAGGCAGGCAGGCGGCTCAGGCAGGACAGGCAGCTCCTTTGAGAAGCTTCTGGAGGCTTCCACCATGTCGAGCAGAGCCAATTGCTGTTGGCTCTAATGATGATGGACATGCCACTGACCAAATCCCCTGGAGGAGGGAGGTCCCCACGCCGGAGCGGGCGGACGCCGAGAAGGGGCTGTGTCCAGCAGGAAAGCCATGGAGAGAGAGGCCTTGCTCCCGAGATGGAACAGCCTGGCCTTGGGCCTGCACCCAGGGGATGAGGGACCCCAGGGTGCAGCAGTTTTGGGACGACTGTCTGCCCGTGGGGGGACTCACGATGCAGCAGATGTGTGTGGACTGCTGCTCGTGAGGGTGGAACCGCGCCGGAGAGGTTCACAGAGAACTGTCTCCCGTGGGAGGGACCCCACGGCAATGCAAGGGAAGGACTCCTCTCCCTCAGCTATCACAGAGGATCCGGTGATGAACTGACCATCCCCACACCCTGAACTGACCAACCCCACACCCTGAACTGACCAACCCTGAACTGACCAACCCCACACCCTGAACTGACCGACCCCACACCCTGAACTGACCAACCCCACACCCTGTTCACCCCCTGCTGCTTTGTACTGTTGGTGGGAAGCGGGGAGGGAGTGGGGAGAAGATCGGTGTCTTTAAGGATTTTATTTCATTACTCATTCTCCTCCTCTGACTTTGTTAGCAATAAATTCACTTCATAACTTAAGTAGAGCCTGTTTTGTCCATCAAGCATTTCCTCCCTGCTCCTATCTCAACTCATGAGCCCTTTTGTTAATTTCTTTTTCCCTTCACTCTTCTCTGCCCAGTGGTGGAGGGGGAGAGCAAGTGAGCAGGTGTTGTGGGTGCCTGGCTTTTAGCCAGCATTCTAAATGGACACCAGCCTTCTTACGCTCTCCATTGGTGAAGACCTTCCACCTTCTGATAGGAGAAGCGTCTTTGGGGGTGCAGTGTCTCCATCTGACTGCGTGTGCCATGTGAGGTGTTGCCAGGCAAAATCCCCCCAGAGACAAGGCTTCACCCATCTCCTGGTTGCCTTCCGCAAGCTGCACGTGTGCACCCCTTCCCCCACCTGCCTCTGACAACCAGTGTTGAGGCAAACCAAGATTAAAATGGCTCCTCACACCAGTGCTGAGTGCAGGATATGGTCACTGCCCTGGTCCTGCTGGCCACACTATTTTTGACACAAGCCAGGTGCCATTTGCCTTCTTGGCCACCTGGGCATGTGCTGATTCATGTTCAGTTGCTCTAACCAGCATCCCCAGGTCTTTTTCCAGTTTTCCAGCCACTCTGCCCCAGCCTGTAGCACTGCCGGGGGTTATCATGACATAAGGGCAGGACCCAGTACTTGGTCTTGTTGAACTTCAGACCACTGGCCTCAGCCCATTGATCTAGCCTGTCCTGATTTCTCTGTAGAGCCTTCCTACCCTCTAGCAGATCGACATTCCCATCCAACTTGGTGTTATCTGCAACTGACTGGGGATGCACGCGATCCT
>NW_026623391.1:1515207-1544083 GCF_030028575.1 Malurus melanocephalus | reverse complement strand
CACCCTGAACTGACCAACCCCACACCCTGAACTGACCAACCCCACACCCTGAACTGACCAACCCCATACCCTGAACTGACCCCACACCCTGTTCACCCCCCACTGCTTTGTAGTCGGTGGGAAGGGGGGAGGGAGTGGGGAGAAGATCGATGTTTTTAGGGATTTTATTTTATTACTCATTCTCCTCCTCTGACTTTGTTAGTAATAAATTCACTTCATAACTTAAGTAGAGCCTGTTTGTCCATCAAGCATTTCCTCCCTGCTCCTATCTCAACTCATGAGCCCTTTTGTTTTTTTTTTTTTTCCCTTCACTCTTCTCTCCCCAGTGGTGGAGGGGGAGAGCAAGTGAGCAGATGTTGTGGGTGCCTGGCTTTCGGCCAGCATTCTAAACCGACACCAACCTTCTTACACTCTCCATTGGTGAAGACCTTCCACCATCTGATTGGAGAAGTGTCTCTGGGGGTGCAGTGTCTCCAGCTGACTGCGTGTGCCATGTGAGGTGTTGCCAGGAAAAATCCCCCCAGAGACAAGGCTTCACCCATTTCCTGGTTGCCTTCCACAAGCTGCACATGTGCACCCCTTCCCCCACCTGCCTCTGACAACCAGTGTTGAGGCAAACCAAGATTAAAATTGCTTTTCACACCAGTGCTGAGTGCAGGAGATGGTCACCGCCCTGGTCCTGCTGACCACACTATTTTTGACACAAGCCATGTGCCATTTGCCTTCTTGGCCACCTGGGCTGACTCATGTTAAGCTGCTGTAACCAGCATCCCCAGGTCTTTTTCCAGTTTTCCAGCCACTCTGCCCCAGCCTGTAGCACTGCCGGGGGTTATCATGACATAAGGGCAGGACCCTTGGCCTTGTTGAACCTCAGACCACTGGCCTCAGCCCATTGATCTAGCCTGTCCTGATCCCTCTGTAGAGCCTTCCTACCCTCCAGCAGATCGACATTCCCATCCAACTTGGTGTTATCTGCAACTGACTGGGGATGCACGCGATCCTCTCATCCAGATCATTATAAAGGTATGAAACATGATTGTCCCCAATACTGAGCCCTGAGGACACCACTTGTGACCTGTTGCCAACTGGATTTAACACCATTCACCCAAACTCTCTGGGTTCTGCCATCCAGGCATTTTTTACCCCGTGAACAGTAAAGCATTGTTAACACTGTGGCAAAATAATTCTGAATTCACCACCAGTAGTATTGTGGCTCATGCATTGTCCACTGTTGCTTAGGTTGAATTGTGTCCTACAATGCCATCCTATGTGATGGATCTGTTTTAAAAATGTATCTTTGATTGMTACTGAGCTGCCTACTCAGTGGCAGTAATCTTGCAAGTTCAGTTGAAAAAAAGAAGAAAWAGGCATTGATTCTGTACTTTGCAAGTCAAAGATAAAATCATACAAGACATTCTAGAAAATGGAGGTGGGGTGTGGGGGATTTCACAAAAAAAAAAAAGCTACTGAGAACATGTACTTTGTATTACTCTTATCTTGTTCTACCCTCACATTTTTGTGTCCTTCTTGGTTCAAGTTTGGCAGATGCATTAGATATTAAATATTTTAACAATCTAATAGAGATATAGTGTTCTATCACAGCACTCTACTCCATTGCATTGCAGCCAGGAAACTAATCCATGGCATGCTTTATCTTTAAACAACTATCAATGACAGCTTGGGAAAAAAAAATCTGATATTTTTTTTTTTTTGCTGCTTTTCTCAAAATTATACTTGCTCCCAGCTTTCAGTTTCAAAGTACAAAACAAGCAGATAATCTGTCAGATAAAACATTTTTTTCCCCAGATGGGAGTTAAAACAATTAACCTGAAGCAGCTATAAAAAATAACAAAATGCCACAGRATCCAAAGGAGACAAGGGCTTCTGTAACCAGGGGAGTGGACAGCCATAAAAGCAGTACCCCAGGACATTGTAAACAACTGAATAAACTAAAATTATAATAACAAAAATTGCAAAAGAAAAAGGTGTCTCCTAAATTGGAAATATCAGCCTGTTCACACACTTACACATGGCTGCTGATCATTCTTTACACTAAAGGGCWAGATAGATTCAATGGCAGTCAAAGCAGCACAAAAATACGTAGCACATCAATCAATGGGTTTTAGAAAAAAATATTTGTGACAGGGATTATAAATATAGGCATATTGGTGATTAAACTAAATTAAATGGAATTTGTTTTAGCAGTTTTGCAAAATAGTTTTCCATCAACTTGTCCCATAGCTGTGCCTAGAATCACATCAGAGTGGTCACTTTACAGCTATGTGCTCCTGTATTCAGCACCTACTAGAGCAAAAATGTAACAACAATTTAATGTGCTTAGAAAAAAGATATGGACAGAGATTTAATGCACAGGCTATGGCACCAAATCTCAAACATAACATTTCTTTTTTTAAAAAATACAAAAAAACCCTGTTTCTTCTTCTTCAAATACGGAAAAAATATTCAAAGGTGTCTTCCTGATCGAAGTCTGAACCATGCCAATTCCAATAACAGTAGGCCCTCAACTGTCCATATAGAGAATGATATAGGCATGCTTATGCACAGGAATGCTTTTTTCCTGTGTTTTTCATTTTCTCCCTTGTGGCAACATATTCTACACCTTGCCCCCTCCTACTTCTATCATTATCAGGCACACTACAGTGCTGGGTTATCTGCTATTATAGATGAMCCAAGAGACACTAAAACATTTAAAGAGCAATCATGGCAGAAAAGCACAGTAAAAGAAAGGAAAAGTGGCACAGATCTTTTATGCTTTTATGCCTTCACTGGTGTTTCACTCTGCAAACAAGAGAATGGCCACTCCCAGGTCATCACAYATTCATACTACCTGCTTATCAACGGCATAAAAAATATGTGCTTTCTTACATGGAATTAGGGGTGCATTAYTTAATCTACTTAAATTCAATGAGTAAACTGAGATATGCCTGAATGTGACATACTAGGGAAACACTATCTTCCATTAAACTTTTTTTTAAGTTATTTTAATGGCATTGCAAGGATGAGCATTCATTATCGCTCCCATAATTATTTTGTAGTTTGGCTTGTGTAAACCATAACAGAGAAGGGAKTACAAAGAAACTAACATCTTACTCTTCAAGGTGCTAATTAAACAGCCAGTTCTCTTCATGTACTGCACTGCTTTTGCCCCTATTCTGTGCATGTTTTTGAGAAATCAGTCACCTTCCTTGCTAATCTATCTGTGATAGCTGTTTGAGTATCTACATTGCAACACCTTTGCAACCAAATTTAGCAGTTCTAATTTTGTTACACTGATTTTTTTTTGTTATTTTCCATCAAAGCTGTTCTAGAAATCAGCATGCAAATTGAAGAATAAATCAAGAGAGATTTTGCTCCCCCCTGCAAAATAAAACATATTTTGAGTGGAGAAATCACCAAAAGGAGGATTTTCTCAATATAGCTTRATTTCTCTTTATTCATTTTTTTCACCCTATAGATAGGAAAGATAAAATGTTTTCCARATGAAGAGTCAGAGGCTTATAGTGTTTCACAGAATTCTTACAAATTATTTTTTAAAACAGTTTTTTTCTGTTAGGTGAAGAGAACAAAACTCAAAACTCTTTGACAGTGATGGTGCCATAATAAAAGAGATAGACTCTTATTATCAGAACAGATTATCATCAACACTTCACATTTGCAATAGTTTCATTAAAAGGAGGAAGAATTCCATTGCAATGTAAGAATATAGATTTATCTAAAATACTGTGTAATAAAATGACAGTAATCTTTTGTTTTATTGTCTTATGTCTTTTGTCTTATTGTTTTGTTTATATTTAAGTCCTGAAATTGTCACAAAACATCCAAATCTTGAAATCATGTTGCAATTTCACTCAATTATTCAAGGCTTTTCTATACAAAGAACTTGACCAGAACAGCTATCACAAAATAAGATAGCTATTCTTGACTGGCATTTTTTRTGCAGATGTTAATTATAGACTATTTTTACKATTCTAAAAAGGTCTATGGAAAGTTCTACAAGAATAACAGTTAAACTGAGAATCTCAAATAAAATCTTCCATGTTGGGCTCTATGTGCTATTTAATGAAAATACTTCCACTACATTTAACTTTAGAAGATTAAAAATATGGATAGCAGTCTTGTGCTCTTCTAATAAAGTCCTTAACAGAACTTTTAAGAATACCATTATTCAGCAAAGTACATAGAGAAAAAGTGTGTGTATTCAATGAACTATATGCATTACAACCAGCTTTCCAATAATTCTATATGTCCATTCAGAACACTGACATTTAATGGCTGGTTTCCTGCAGTTGTATAAAGCAAGTGGAGAAACCATTATCAGGTCATTGCGGAAATAAAAGAAGGAAATGGAAAGAAAATATGAACCGTATTAGAAAAAGTCAGAGAAAYGTGGGGAAAACAATCATGTGCACTAGGAATTTGTTTCCCATGCAAGAGAAATGAAAGAGTGAACAGAAAAAAAAGAACTTTATTCTGACCTCCTGCTTGTATAAAACCTTTGCATTTAAATGGATTTACTATGGTATAAGAGCTGTGTTAATGAATCACAGAATCACAGAACACTTTAGGTTGGAAGGCACCTTAAAGTCCATTTCATTCCACCCCCTGCCATGGGCAAGGACACCTTTCACTAGACCAGGCTGCTCAGAGCCCCATCCAACCTGGCCTTGAACTTCCAGCGATGAAGCAGCCACAGCTGCTCTGGGCAACCCATGCCATCACGCTCACTGCAAAGAATTTCTTCCATATGTGTAACCTAAATTTCTCATCTTTCAGGTTGAACCCATTACTCCTTGTCCTGTCACTACATTTTCTGGTGAAGAGTCCCTCTTCTGCCTCTCTTCAGATACTGGAAAGCTGCTGWGAGSTCTCMATGCAACTTTCTCTTTTCCAGGTTGAACAKCCCCCGTTCTCTCAGCCTTTCCTCCCAGCAGAGCTGYTCCATCCCTCTGATCCYCTGGGTGCCTCCTCTGGGCTGGCTGCAGCAGCTCCATGTCCTTGCTGTGCTGGGAGCCCAGGGCTGGATGCAGCACTGCAGGTGGGGTCTGAGCAGAGCGGGGCAGAGGGGCAGAATCCCCTCCCTGCCCTGCTGCCCACGGGGCTGTGGSTGAGCCCAGCACACGGGGGGCTCTGGGCTCTCAGCATACAAGGCTGGGGCATGCTGAGTTTTTCATCAACCATCAGTATTAATAACATCCGATCACCTGTCCTTTAATTGAATTTCATACTGCCATTTCTTAACATTCCCCATGTCTCTACCTTTTCCACCAGGCKCTTGTCATGTATTTAAATGTTATATCAAGACAACATTTCTGTCACTATCTGACTTTAAATACTAAAGCAGTCCTACTGAAATCAATGAACCTTTGTACATGCCTAAGGCTATGATGTAATGGGACACACTGTTTTCAGTGGGATAGTTTTGATTTTATTTATTGCATGTCACCATACTAGTAATATATACTGGACATATATATATATATATATATATACACATATATATATATATGAAGATATTTTTAAGAAATATTATTTGTATTCTGTATACATTTTTCATGAAAAACAAACTAAGAAGATTTTGGCATGAAGAGCATCATGGCATCCTATTTCTTTGCTCTCCATTAAAACAGCTGTTATTTATTTATAAATGATCTTTCCTCATTTTGCTGCCCTCTAACAAAATACAGCCGACATTGCTGTTCTGATTACCAAAAAAACATCAAACTTGTGATACTTTTCTTGTAATAGAACTCCTTTACATCAGTGGTAATGTATTTTTAAGATATGACTGGAAACTACTCAGATGCACTATTAACTGTCATGATGAGTAATTTTCCTTGATTCATAAATTTAAAGAGCCATTACACTTCCTGCATATTTAACCAAAAATCTCCCTGTCTGGTATAAAATAATAATAGAAAAGATTTTGAAGGTCACCGTGCGACCCACCTCCTGCTGTAGGTGGGGTTCTGTCCAGYCCAACTGTACAGATAGACACAAGGAGTCACTGTGACTTCTTTCAGCTTAAAACAGCGCCTCGCCCTCACATCGCTTTTTTGTTAGCCGGAATATCCAAATGTTAGTTCCGTGATTTCACCCCGCTATCCCTACTTGCACCTGAGTGCGTTTGCTGAGGGAAACGCACCAACAGGGACAACGCTCTKTTTTGAGAAGTTTCAGATATTCTTAACGAAAAGTTTATTCTGTTGCAACAAATGTCCTTGAGCTTATGAAGACAGTTTAAAAATAAAACAAATAACAAAACGAAGATAAGAGCTGCTGGAYACAACCCAACACAGCCCCCGGGATGCGTGGGGGCATTGCGGGGGTGGTGGAGGAGAAGGGAGTGGAAAGGATGCTCCCGGAGCCGCTGCCGCCGCGGCTCCCCGCTCTCGGACGAGCGGGCGRGTGGCCAGGGCACACCCCTGCGTCCAGCCCCGGCTCCTGCGCTCCGAGCGGGGAGGCGCCTCCTCGGACACGTTAAAAGTTTGGGGCGGCTCCGGGTTCGGAGGAGGCAGGCTACGGGTGGCTGCGCCTCGGTTGCCGCAATAGCTCCGCGGGCGCTGAGCCCCCGGCCCACCGGGCACCGCCCCGCGCCGCCRCCGCCGCCAGAAGATGGCGAGCCGCCGCCTTCGCCTGCTCCTTCTTGTTTACGTGGGGGTCCTGAGCTGTAAGTGGCCGCGTCCGTGTCCCGCGGGGCTGTCGCGATCCGCCGCCTCGGGGTGCGCCCCGGGCTCCCGCCCCGCTTCGGCGCTGGGCTGCGAGGGGACGCTTCCCCCGAAGTATCTGAGTGTATGTTGAAGGGAAAGGCTTCTGGAGGTGTCGCTTCCTCTCCCTCAGCCCGGAGTCAGAGGAGCCAAGTCGCGTCTCCAAGAGCGAAACGCGAKCGAGAGCGTCCCCCGCCGCGGCCGTGGCGGAGCGCGCTGATTTTTTCCAGATTTTTTCCATGTGTCTCTTGCTTCGCGCAGATGTAACCTCTTTAACGCCGATCTAGTTGAATGCATGTCAGCAACTGTCTGTCGCCGTGAAAACTTTAGGATGTGGGCTGCGTATTTTACTTTCCTGATGGCCTTTACAAGGTGAATGAACAAGGGTTTGGAGTGCGTTTTCTGTTGCCAGCACTGGATTGCTGCAGCTACAGAACAGACTTGTGTGTCCAGTATTTTTATGGTTCTAAATCCTTGAAAATGAAAGGGTACGGTTAGAATAAGTTGGACAAAGGTTTCCCAGCCAGAAAACACGTGTAAATAATAGAAAAATACAGATCGTGGGGCCACATGCTTGCAGAAAACCAGAGAATTAACACCGTTTTTGTAGTGGTAGTCGTGACAAGACTCTCACTTTCAGATCACGTCTGATAGTGCTCTTGTTCTATGCCTCTGGTGTCTTACTGGTGTTTTGAGAAAAGGGCTGTACATGGAAACAGTGTTTTGAAAATAATTATGTGGCACAGTCTTRCAATGAAATGACCACCTGGGACTAGCCCAGGATATGTTCTTAATCCACTATAGATGTAGAACATCCATGGTACTGAAGCTGGGTATATTTTGAGGTTTRCTTTTCATTCCTCCTCACTTAAGAGAACCCTGTGTGTGTGTAAACTTTTTTTTGCAGTCCTGCAGTGGAGAGATTTGAAGTGATGCATATCTGAAGTGATAAGCCTTCGGCTTGGTGGAAATTTTTTCTTTTCCTCTTTTTTTGCTCCTACAAGACCTTATAGAAATGCTGGGCTATTAGATGAACACCAGGTGCAGAAATTCTCTTTTATGCAGTAAATAGTAATAAAAAAAACTTTTCTCTTTTTTTTTTTAAACTTCTTGATTGCATGATATATCTGAGCATGTGAGGCTGCTGTGGGTTTTTTGGTGGCAAGTTTCAGTGTGTTCAGGCTGCTCAGCCTTCTGGTTAGTTGTGTCTGTTGGCAGTGCTGGCTTTGACTGCTAAGGAAATGGGAGGGTGCAGTACAGTGCATCAAAGTCTGATTGTTATGAAACTTGGGGGTTTCTTGTTTTTTTGTTTTTTTTTCCTCTGCCTGTCCCAATTCCAAGGAAACACCAGGTGGGAAGCAAGTTTACAAGCAAGCTGCTGATAAGAAGTCTTTTCATGAAGAAAGTGACTGTAGGTGTGTGGGTATGCAAATGCTTATTGTTTGTGGGAGCCAGGCAGWAATCCAGGCAACAAGGAGTCTGCCACTGCTCCTATGGCTGGAGTGTGTTCCCATGAACAAAAAGGTTGAGTAATTCTGCTGTCCAAGTCACACATACAGGCTGAGCAGTCTCTTAAGTGGGAACCATGTGCTGTGGAAATGGTGGGAATGAGCAGAARCTAGTGAGGAAAAGAAAGTAGTGGTTAATACCCCACAAGGAGCATGGAGGTTGGCCTCTTCTCCCAGACAAACCAACAACATGGCAAGAGGACACAGCCTCAGGCTGAGTCAGGGGAGGTTCAGGTTGTGTATTAGAAAGAACATGGAAAGGGTTGTAAAGMATTGGAAAAGGCTCTCAGGGAGGTAGTAGAGTCACCAGCCCTGGAGGTGCTCAAGAAACGACTGGATGTGGTACTCTGTKCCCTGGTCTAGTTGAAAASGTGGTGATKGGTCAAAGGTTGGACTCAATGCTSTTGAAGGTCTTCTCCAATCTAAATGATTCTGCAATTCTGTGGTTATATTGTGGAGCAGTTGTAGAGCACATTCTTGGTAATTGAGCTGCAGAAATGAAAAGCTATGTAAGTTGGTCACAGGATATCAGCATAGGTGCATGAGGTTTGGATCACTTTTCATTGAGAACCTGCTAAGAAATATGACCCACAGAAATCACAGCTTTTGTGAGCTAGCTTCCCTTTCACCTTTAATTTAGGGGAAAGTAAGGGAACTGGGGTCCTCAGTTATGTTATCTCTCAGCATACGCTTCTGAAACTGATACCTGAAAGTTTTGAAAGGTGCCACAGCATAAGACTTGTGAGCTCTGTTGGAAAGACAGAATATGTACAGAAATTATTGTTATTAACCATTATGGCTTCTCAGGAGGAGATGTATGACTAAGTATGTACCGACCAAGTGGCCTTTCTGTGAAGCATCTAGGTGTGATTTTTCTTAACATTGGTGCAACATTGAAATTAAACTTCAGCTGGTGATGCTGGAAGCAAATCCAGTACAATGTGTCTGTGTGAGGACAATGCAGAGGCAATAAATAGTAGTTGTACATAAATATTTGATGGAGCTCACTGGGGTAGTTTGAGCAATAAGTCAGGCGATATTTTGTTTATTTTGGCTTTAAAAAGCCCCTCTTCTTACTCCTCAGAAATCTCTCTCATACAGAGTTTTTTGGACCAAAAATGCCTTTTGTTTCTTTCCCCCCATAACCCTGACAAGAAATCATAAAGTATTACTGCATTGCTGTATGAATTAAGAGTGGGAGTGTTTAARATATGCATTCTAGGCTATATATGATATACAACTGATGTACTCAAATTTGAGACTTGTCAACCCTCAGCCCTTTGCTGAACCCTCTGTTTGCTCGACCAGCTTGGTAGAAACTGATTTCTAAATGAGGCCGTATTCTAGTGACATGGGATTTCTTAAATTTGTAAGACTTGCATATTTCTCTAGTAATATCTGTTCAACATAATGCCATAAAGCAGACTGCCTGGTTTTGGAGAGGGAGTGGGGGAAGAGGCATCAATTGAATGTGCATTCTCTTACTGGTTTAGATGAGAAGTTTCTTTGCTATAGGTTGCTCAAGGTTYAGAAACATGCACAGACACTGCAACATAAGCTGTAAGAGGAGAATAAACTGCTAATATATGAACAGATAAATGAAAACTAAGTACAAAAAAGCAATGTTTGTTTCTACTCTTCAGCCTAACGTTTTTCATTTATGACTGTGGTGCAGTGCACAAGATACCCAGACACTTCTAACATGGATACAAATTGATGTKGTAAGAAGACTGTCTTTCTGTCTTTAAGAGGGAGATATGCTACTCTCTAGCTTATTTTATAACCTTAACAATTTCACCCTCTTGCTTAGATCCTCAGGGCTGAGAAGACACTTGCTGTGAGTTACTGGCACATCTCACAGGAATCATGGCTTTTGCTGCATTTCAGCAAGTCATGCTGTTTTCCTTAAACCCAGGCATACTGCTTGAGAGAGGCTYTGTACTCCTGAGAGGACTCAGCCAGAAGCATTGCTATTCTGTCTCCTGTCTTCCTCCAGCAGAGAGGAGGCAGAGAGAGCTCATGGCTCGGCTCATGGTATCATTCTTTTAGGCTGGTGGCCCCACAGCCTACTACTGGATGTGCAAAAGGGCAAATGAGGATGGCTGTCTTCCCTCRCTGCATACAGGAGACAAGAAACATGCCTGGAAACGTTTCATCAAGACAGTCACAATTCCTCATTTCCTTTTTAAGATGGATTTATACTTTTGTTGTTGCGTGGCCTCTGAGGTCCTGTCTTCTCAGCTTTAAAGTTGCAACAATTCTCTGTTCATGTTGTAGGTACGTATTTCTGGTATTTGGGGCATCTGGCATTAATAATGAGAGATAAAGCTACCACTGTAATTAGAAGATCTAATTGAGCCTGGATGAGGTCTTTCCATTGGCTATTTAACTGAATTACACAAAGATATTTTTGTGACTGTTTCCTGTATTACACCTATAATTCTTGCTGAAGCCTGTTTTGGTAGCTGCCAGCTTCTGCTTCAAAATTATTTGGTGAGAATACAGAAGTGGTTGAACTTGGACATCACCTTTTCTGTTCAGCTGATTGATTTAACAAAAACCCTGGTTTCATCTTTCATGACCTAGAGCTACCAAACTTGTCTGTGTTCACTGACTAACTCCAAACGTTATTTGGGGTGTATGCAGACCTGTTCTTAAAGAAGTGAACTAAAAATATTAGAGCAAGCACGTACCCTTACTCAAAGACTGTCCCAGGTATTTTAATTAGTTTATTCTCAAGTGGTGGTGGTGGTCACTACGAAGAAGTCCTCTTTGGAAGTATGGGAGAATCTTATTGTACAACTGATATTAAGAAAATTCAGTTTCCTCATAAATTCACATGAGTAAATCATAGCAGTATTTCTTCACTGAAGAAGAAAGTAACGTATGCGAACCTTCTGCAGTAGCAGTAAGCAAGCTTCTTTTTTTTTGAGGGGGAGTAGATGGGGGTGAGTGGTGCTTTTGGRGGGTCAGGAACAACTAGTAATTTAGTTTTGAAATTGGGATGTAAAAGCTTACATCTGGTATGATCTTCTTAGAGTCCATCAACACTCACAATGTAATCTTTCTGTTGGATACTGGCTCCCTGCACCTGGTCATCCCTTTCAGGAACACGTTTCTTAAGCTAAGTCTTAGTGTCATASTTTCCCTTAGCACTTCTAGAGGTGACTCCAGTGCAAATGCTTATGTAAAGGAAAGTTACTAAGAAATGTGCACACAGCCAAAAATGTCCACATTGCAATATAAATATCTTGTATATAAGAGCAGTTGAAGCACAAGGTGGTATTTGTCCTTGTAGACCGCTTGCCAGGGCCATATGGAATGGCTGAATTCCCTTGAAATTCCCTTGAAGTTATATAATGATATCAAGCAAAACAAACTTTGCATGAAATAGTGTGGATGTATACAATGAGCTGTCTTTTTGCTGGTTTTTCTTGTTTTGCTGGGKTTTTTTTCCCCACTATGGTAACTTAGTGGCAATATTGCATATATGTGGGAAAAGAGATTGTTTACAAGTTCTTACTGTCTAGTTCAGTGGCTAGCTCAGTTCTAGTTCAATACCATGGGTTGAGCACTTTAATGGAAACTGAGGAAAATGTTATGTGAAAGCTGTTTATTTTGTTTACAAGTAATTCATTCTGTTTGATTAGCTCACCCCCTCTTCAGCCACTTCCACCCTCAGTTTTGTTAAATCAACTTTGTTACAGTTTTAGTTTCTGGCATGTTTTCTCCCATCCCCAGTACTTTTGAAAGAACCATCAGTTTTAGCAAAACATTTCTGCAGAAAAACCTGTCACATCTTCCTCAAAGCACTGTGATTGTGCTGTAATTCCACTTCAGGAAGCTTAAAGCAAATATTAAGGTGTCTTGTAATCAAGACAAATTATTTGTTTCCTTCATCTAAGTGCTGGAGGTTTTTAGAGAATGGAATATGTGTTTCAAAGAATGAGACAGCAGATGAGGGTAGAGAAGCATTTGGATGTTTGCCAGTGCTTGTGCTCACCTGTGTTTCCAAAGTCAATTTTTTCCTGGAGGACTTCAATGAGTTGTGTCACCTCTGCTCATAATATATCATCAAACACTCAAGTGCTTACATAAAATTTCTTAAAGTAGGCATAAGGTAAGCTTGATGGCTGAACATCTGGTCCTGTTCATTTGTTGATTTCTAGCACAGTGGGAGATGAAGGAGTTTTTGGAGAAAGAAGAAGGGGAAAATGGCCATTTCTGAACAACAGCMAATAATATAACAGTGGTAGTTGTTGAACTACTAGTAAGTCTGTAAGTCTTTCTGGTTAACAGAAAGAAAAGCAAACATACACTTTCTCCCAAACACTATTTGCAAAGGAAAATGCGAAAAAAAAAACCCAAACCTGGTAATACACCTTTTTGAATGATTGCTTTTTAAAGTTCAAAACAGCAGTTGTCAGTAACAGATGGGAAGACCAAACTTAAATTAAAATAGCTACAATTAGATTCTGATTGTTTAAAAAGAAATGAAATTGTCATATTTGAGCTGGAAAGAACAGACTCTAAGACTATGAAGTTTCAATAGAWATATTTCACTGCTCTTAGGTGGATTAACATTTTAAGGATTGAATATGCTTTCGACCCTGTCCAAACCACTGAATCAAAGGGAAACAAAACCTATTATTGTCTGCATAGAAAAATGATATATTACAGGGTTTGTTTTGATACCAGGTAATTTGAACAAAATGGGCTATATTTGTTGTTAACACACTTGTAACATAATACTTGGAGGTAATGATGGAAAATTCCTTGAGAAATTACTTCTGCTCAAATTAACATAATATAGAAACCAAAATTATTGTATCTCAGCCTGCCGAAAATGCCCAGTATGAATTTGGAGACAAGCTTGAGGGTGTTATGCTAAGGACTTGTGTATGTTTGTTAGAGTTAGACAAGTGTTTGTGCTTGGCATACTTGTAAAAAATATGAGGAAATTATATACAAAAAAAACCAGAATTTGAATGCATATTATGTAAGTCAGACAGCAGTTTGCCTCTAGAATGTATAGATGGTACCTCTGTCTGGAARCCCTAGCTCATAACTGGAGCCTTCTAGTAGCTGCACTGGCAAARATGTCCTTGTCCATGGCAGGGGSATGGAAAGAGRTTTGGRAAAAGGTATATCCTTAGTAACTTCTACCAGATATTGTTTCATTGCTTGAAACTTGGAAGTTTCCAGTCAGGAATTWATGCTGTACATAAACAATTCCATCTTGTTTCAGATGCTTGCAACACTTGTAGGAATGATTAAATAGAAGAGGATTACCTCTAAACTTGAAGTATTAGAATATCAAAGGGAGACATCTCTGATATCTTCTTAGTGCTGTTCAGAAACAAAAAAAAAAGTGATAAATGGGTTGTGTTGTTCGGTTGAGTTCTTTTGTTGTTTGTTATTGGTTTGTTGGGGAGGGGGAGGTTGTGTCTATCCACACGTCCAATTTTGTTTTGAGGGTTTTTTTTTTTTTTGTTTGGGTTTCCCAAACCCATGTATCACAGGGTTCCCCTTTATAGGTAGGGAAGATCCCTCTTTTTTCTTTTCCTTTTTTTTTTCTTTCTTTATCCTCTAATGTCCACATAAACCCCAATTAAAAGTCCATTAACAGCAATGCTTAGATGGTGGAAGAGTTTGTGCAAAAATTATCTTTATTCTACAAGAAACCTTGGTAACTTTCCATTTGAATGCCATTAAATATTTTCATGAGAAAGATAAATGTTTTATTTTTAGTCAGTGTTTGATCATTCTTTGTATCTTGCAATGAATGCTGCTGTGGCCTTCTGTTCACCAGCATAAAGGTCCTCCCTGGTGTAATGTGAGTCACTGAATCATGAGAATGTCATTACCATTTGAGAGGCTTCTAAAAGGAAAATCAGTATTTCAGTATTGGAATAGAGCAACACAGCACCTGAAAGTGTAAAAAAAGAGGAAGGGTTGGGACAGACAGGTAGTAGCAAGGGTTCATAAGATTTTGATGATGCTCTTGTAATATTGAAATGACTAGTAAATTAAAGACATTGAGGCACTCCAGATTTTCTGGTCATGTCCAAGTTGGTGCCTGGGAAAAGAGGTAGATAAAAGTAGGGAGATGCATCTGTAGAGCAAGTATGTTTAGATATCAAAAAGCAGCCTTTTGGGCTGAAGTAGTTTATGGTTTTGTTACTTGTCAGTCTGCCCAAGAAGCCTTCACATAATTCCACTTGTAAATCAATTGGTTTTGGGGTTTTTTTTTTCCCTCTTCTAAATAAGATCTACATCCTGGACATCAGCTAGTGCTGTTTGAATCATGTGATACAAAGGTTTTCTGAAATGGATTAGGCATAAAGAGTAAATGGAATTATTTTCTTTGTGTTCAGTGAAGTGTTGTTGAATTGATGTAGTTAATGTACTTACAGCACTTGGCTTCATACCCTTTAAATAATTAATGTTTTGTAGGATAAAATGTCATCTGGGGAAGCTCTGTCAACAGGGAATCAGCAATATTTGTAGAAAGACTGTCTAAAAATTGTTTTCAGCTCTCTTTCCTGCCACTACACACTGTTTGTTATTACATTTATAATCCAGTTGTATCTCTAGCCAAGTCCTCAAACCAGGAGCAATCTACGCACAGTTACTACTCGCTTTCCACTTGTGTTTAAATTCTTAGTCACCTTTCTTAAGAGTAAAAAGGGAGGGGAAAAGTGCTCAGAGGCTTTGCCCAGTTGCTGAAAGAGTGCGGTGGCATTCTAACATTAAAAGCTGTTGGGAGGACTGATTCTTGTGAGAGAAGAATGAAGTGATGCCTCTATGAGTATTTACACATATTTTAAGTTTATTCAAAGCTTTTGGAAGTTATGTGAACAGATAAAGAGGAAGGGGACAGGCAGTTCTTGTATGTACAGACTTTTAGGTGCAGAACTTATTTCCTGAGCTAACCCTATCTCAAGGCACACTATTTAAATATCTGTCCAGTGTAGACATGTTAGTAACTTAAACACCCTCAGCTTTGGAGTGGGACTAATCATCTGTTTCGAAATGGGAAAAATTATTTACTGCACTGCGTTGCAATCCTGCATCTGTACGCTGTGTTTGAATCCCCTGTACTTTTATGGAGCCCTGCTGAAATCTTCCATGTAAAAAAAAAAAAAAAATCTGATTATTTTAGATTGCCAGTTGTGGTGACAGAAGGGTGGACAGTTCATTCTTAAGGTGCCTCTGCTGTGGGTTGGGAGACATGCTGGGTGAACAGATACTATCCAAGGAAGCTAACAGGCTAAATGAGACAAGAGGCTTTGTTATTAAATTAGACTGTTTAAGTGGAAGATATATGTAGACTTGGCTATGAAGAGTTGCATATGAAGAGTTGCATTACATATCTGTAAACTCTGAAGTGGATAATCTTTCCTGTCTACGAGGAATTCCTGTTGTCCTGTAAGGAACCTGTTCCTTTTCTGCCCTAACACCTGGCACTCATAAACATAAAGCATAAAAACTTACGGGCTTATTTTTCAAAGGTTCTTTCAGAAAAACTGGTGAACTTTGACTGAGTTASTGATAAGTTTATCTTTGAGACGAGAAATGCTGATACACAATGTATTATTCAACAAGCCATCTTGTTCCCTTTCTTGAATTTCTTTGCCACTCATAGCTCTGCTGATGCTCTTTATCATCCAGGCTCATTGCAAGAAGTTCAGCCCTGCAACAACAGTGGGAATAAATATGTAAATGTACCTAGGTCCTCTTCTTATGAAAGTAAAAATGTTTTGTGAATTTGGAGCTGAACTCTGAAGACCTTACTTTGTATTTGGGTTCCTTGTGATCATRGTGTTTATGCTGATGCACATCTGCCTGAATAAGCTGTTTGCCAGTATAGTCCTTGGACTGTTCTTCAAAGTGGTATTAATTAGTCTTATTATAAGCAGGACCAGGRCAATGAATGTCCCTTTGTGCTGGGCACTGGTGAGGCCATGCCTCAAATCTTGCGTCCAGTTCTGGGCCCTCACTGCAAGAAAGACATTGAGGGGCTGGAGCATGTCCAGAGAAGGGAATGGAGCTGGGGAAGGGTCTGGAGCGGGAATTTTCAGCCTGGAGAAAAGGAGGCTCAGGGGGGACCTTCTCGCTCTTTATGACTGATAGGCTCTTCTCCCATGGAACAAGTGACAAGACATCAGGAAAAGGCCTCAAGTTGTTTAAGGGAACATTCAGGCTGGACATCTGGAAGAAATTATTTTTGAAGAGGGTTGTCAAGCATTGGAATGGGGTACCCAGTGAAAGGAATAAGATWWATGWGTCTTCACWGACTGTGTGAATCTGCTTGTAGAATCGGCYAGAAACTTACACATAGGGAAGTAACGGAAGAAACTATTAGTTCTAGAAARTGTTATTMATCAACATGGGCTGTTGTTCAGCCAAGGCCATGTTAACTTCCTGAACCTAGAGAAAAAGTACAAAGACTAAATAAAATTTCTTTCTTTTATTTAACAAAAGGGGGTTGCATGTTAGAGGGGGGCACAGGGCAGGYGATTCAGGAAGTCTGTGCCTTCCAAGTACCTCAGCCAGTGGGGAAGAGAAAGGAGGAAATGCAGCTGGGAACTTAGGATAAAAAGAGGGCTGCATCCCCCAACAATTTGAGAGATCCCATGGGAAGTACCCATCACCTCTGCCTTTATTCGACTAAAGTTACAGGACTCCTCTGTCTCCTTTTTGCACATAAACCTCTGGCATCATGGATAAATTTTCCTGACACTAGGGAAGTGGTAGAGTCCCCATCCCTGGAAGTGTCCAAGGAATGGCTGGATATGGCACTGAGTGCTCCGGTCTGAGAGACAAAGTGGGGATTCATCACAGGGTGGACTTGATGGTCTTGGAGGTCTTTTCCAACTTTAATGATTCTGTGACTTCTAAAGGAAACTTTAAGCAATATTTGTGTCACAAGTTTCTAGAGCATCAATATGTCATGAGCAATTGGTTTTAAAGGGAATACAGGCAGAAGTAGGCAAAGTAGATGACAAAGCAGAAGTTTAAAGCAWTATTTATGTTCATATGGCAGCCATGACTTCATAAAATTTGTTGATGTATTGACTCTAACAAGTATTCTAAAAATTTAACATATGGGTTTTCATGATACTATGTGTGCTGTAGAGTATTGCAGAYAGCCATTTTAACCACCAGACTTCTAAGTACAGAGTTGTGCTGGAAATGACACTCTGGAATGAGTCATCTCCTTTAAAGGGTTCCAACAAATCCTTTCCACCAAAAGGAAATTAATACTAATAGATTAAAATGAAAATAAACCCACAACAGTTTTTTTAACAAACAGAATGCCCACAAGGCAGGAAAAAAAGTAAATAACTGCTAGATATTAAACTGTCWGACCTCAACCCCCTCCCCCCCAGTGGAACAAAGACTCAAAATGCTGGAAATTACCTGTTCTGAACAGGCAATATGAGATGGCATTGGCTTCCCTCTCGGGAAGGCAGGATCTTACACAGAGCAGTCCCAGCAGCAGATGAAGGCCTGGTGGCTCATCTGGCATCAGCCTCCTCCCCATCTCAAAGTTACAGCTGGTCATGACAGGCAAAGAGCTGGATTGGAGCCCCTCAGTGTGTTTTCTTTCCAGCTTGCTGTGGTTCACTGCAGCTTGGGTCAAAGTGGGGCAGCTCTGCTCCTGCTGGCACAATGTCCCTGGACTCCAGAAAGCTCAGTTTGCCCTAAGGCAGCCCAAAGATAGTTGCTGCAGCTTCTCCGATCCAAAGAAAGGAAAAGCTTTTTGTCTGGGCCAAAACCCAAGCCAGCCCAGCCCAAACCACACCGCATAGAGCCGCGAAAAACCTGGGAGTGGAGCTTTTAAAAATGCCCATACAAAAGCAAAACTCTTCACTCCCCAGGCCCCACACACACCAGGTCCTGGGGTACAGGGTCTTAAAGATAAAGTAGCCATTTTTGGGCACGGAGCAGAGGGTCATGGGATACAGTATMAAAACAAATCACTCCAAGACAATTTTCATGATGGTGAAATAGCTGGTACCATCTAAATGCAAGTACCTACAGACAAGATTATCAAATCCCATTACATGAAGGAGCAAACCACTGAATTGTGAATATTGGCTCATGTACTGAGCTTTCCCTTCCTCTGACGCAGAGCAGCCATGTTTCATCTAGGAAATACTCTTGAGGATGTGACTCCTAATACATCTCTCCTGTGGAAAGCGGTGATGATCACTGAGTTAAAATTTATGCTTGATTTAAAAATAGATAAAGAAGATCTAGAGTTTATTTATTCCCGTTTCCTTGTGTAACTTTCCATTTTTGTTCTAATGTTTTCTAATCTCAATACCCATATGTTGTTTCGCTTATGTAGCTTCTAGTGTGGTGAAGACTGTACTGTTTTGTAGTTGGTTTTTCTAATTTTCTTYGTCCCCTTTAAGGAAAACTTGGCAACTCTTATACTGTGATCTTTTGTTCCGAGCTCTACCTTCCGGAGGATTTCTTCTAATCAACCTTCTTCTTTGAGTGTGGAAAAACATCTTCTGTTTGTTCTAGCTACTCTTGGCATTTGTTATCCTTTCTGTAATTAGAATAGCTTCAGTCTTGTTCAGATATGCCAAAAGATGTYTCTATAAAATTTGGTATTAAACAATTAAATTACCTATTAAAGGCCTGTAGAATTAAGGTTAAAAATACACACTCATACTGTAAACTACAATGTTCATTGAAAGTTTYAGTCATCAAACATGATTGTCAGTTGCTTCTGCCAGGAAGGGACTATTGAGCAACCATGGCAATGTAAAAGGTCATGTGTGAATGAAAATGGGATGAGTTAATTTGGCCATTACATTTGGATTGTTAGGAAGGGTTCATCATATTCTTTTAGCCATGAGAAAAGTGATCATCATGTTCCCTGTTCATACTAGCAAAGAACCTCATTTTAATCTGGAGGACACAAAGCTTACAAACCAAGTTCAGTGCTGTCTATTGCTCAATCGGATACAGTCATAAAATTCATGGTTTAACTGACATTTCCACAAGTGAAACCACCATCCCCACCCCCAGTGACTGGAAACATACCCTCAGAAATCCTAAATTCACAAAGCATTGCACAAGGCTCCTGCTGAAATTTAAAGAGCATCCGACCAGTGTTGGAAGGCCCTTTTTTTTTTTTTTTTTTTGATGGGCATGCTAAATAGAATGAAGTCATGGTAGCATGTCCCAAAGTCAGCAAAATTTGAATGAGAAAAAGCATATGTAAAAGCCCTTTTAAAGAACTCACCACAAGGATTTACATGCATTGCGTATAGAAGTATATTCTAGGTCAATGTTTGCTTCAGAAAGAATGGGTTTTTAAAAAAAATTTGAAGTATTTCAGATGTTTTATCTCCTTCAGTGGGGGCATATAGTAGGGCATAAGGTGGCAACACTGACTTCGTTTTGATCATCATACTTTGCTGCAAATTRGACATTTATTTATAGTAATTAGCTATCCTGCCTGCTCTTTGAGATCTGTTTGCAATGCACATTTCTGGTTAGTTAGCTACTGCTATACCTTTAGAAGCCAGTATTTTGAATACAGTGCTGTATGTACTCATCCTCCGCAGTGAAAGTGTTTTGAARAAATATTGAGATTAATCAAAAAAGTGTTGAGAAGATCCACTAGAGCAAAACTGCTATGAACTGAGGACTGAGGGATGGGCAGACAGGTTGAAACTGGATGATCTTTGAGGTTTCTTTCAACCCAAATCATTATATGATTCTGTGATGCACAGGAAATTTGGTTCCAGCTTAAATTAATAGGACTAACTATAGGATGAGAACTCTTCACTATACCAATGTATTTACTTAGAACAATTTAAAATTGGCATGTCAAGATTGTCAAGATGTTCTTCCTAAACATCTGGAAACATGCTCCAACACTAAGGGAACTTGTCTGACTTCACTGGGACTTCAGTTTCATACGGTGTTTATTGGAATTAAAACCAATACTGGTTGGTAGAGTTTGAAAGTAAAMTAAATCTGTTTTGGGGATTTTAAGATAAACAATGGGTGTATTTATAGGTTTATAAATGAGGGGTAAGTGTTTATTCTTTTCCAACTGTTTGGCAATTCCAGCCAAAAAAAAGTCACTTAGAGGCTGTAGGAGACTTCAGAGATCTTYATCTCAAATTGTGAACCAGAATGGTTGTGTTCATTTGGGGAGTGATGGGTGTTGTCTKTTTCTTCTGGTTTCCCAACTCTGTGTTTCAGAGCTGATTTTACAGTTGATCTAAATCAGGCTTGGTACTACTGGCTTAAGAGGAACACCTCGGGTTGCACTGGGTACTGAGCTTTGTTTTGAAAATTTAAATGACATTATGCTTCTCTRGGTGTTTGCACAAGCAAGTGTTTCTGCTGGATTGTTACCCCTAGAAACACAAAGGGAAATCTGTTCAGTTTTTCTGTGTGTGATACAAGAGGGRTGGGCCAACATGGCACGGAGCTTCTACACCAGTGGACTTTTGGAACATAATGGCACTAGACACGTCCTCAGCATTTCGAGATGTCTTAAAATAAGCAACAGTTGAAGCAGCTGTAGGCTCTCACTTCATTTACAAGCTGCTTTTGAGCTGCCARTGAGTTGCTGTGGAAACCATTGCTGAGTCAGGACCAGGAGATGGCTGGAAAATAGGCTTTTTTGAGAGCCTGACTAGTTCAAACCCCCATCCCCTGTTTKCAGAAGCTCCCTCTGAATTGCCATGGAGACAAGAGGAGTAGTGAAGTTTTGAGACTTGTAATAGTGCAAGCTATAAATATTTATTTGGCTAACAGCGTATGCTTTCTGTGATGTCTCTCTGTTGGAATAAACTCTGTGCTACATTGAACCTTCACAAGTAGTGCATTCTGTACATTTAAACCCTTCTTCTCTTACGTGTGAGTAGAAAAAAGGAGGCAATATAAACTTTGAATTCAATTTTAGATTTTGATTATTAATTATAAAACATTTAATTATAGCTTTTTCCTCARCATTTCCCCCTCTCATGCAGTAATGTTTCAGTGTTGGGGACTAATGAAAGCACTTARGAAGCTGTTGAGTTTATCTGAAATTTTTGTATATTCGTGCTCAGTTTCTTCAGAAAGGCTGACCTAAATAATCTCTTGCTTTCTTGCCCTGTGCCACTTGATTTTTTTTTCCCTTTCCACTTTCTCCTCAACAAGTACTTCAAGTTTTGTGTTTCCAGAGCAAACTGTCCTTGGGKCTCTGCTCTGAAATGAATCATTAACATGATCTTAAATTCTTAGGACTCTAACTGATAACTTYAGATAATTGGCTCTGAAAACTTCAGTCTTTGTTACTTTTACTTTCAAGATTTTTTTTTTTCTCCTTAACTTTGAAGTTAACAATAAAGGCACCATGACTGCTGTTCTGGCTTTTCAGATTTCACTAAACAGTGACCACAAAGCTGAGGATTAAGTCATTCTTAGGTCGGCATTATAAATAAAAGTCTCTTGGCTTGTCTGATCTGTAGTTGTGGCGTTTAACACAGGAACTACTTTTCCCTGTGTGACTGAGTGTTCTTCAAATCRTCCAACACCAGCTTTTACTACAGGTAGAAATCCTGCTTTTAGTCACTTTCTGGAAAAGCTTCTCTTCCCTGTTTAARTAACTCCTGACTGAATGAAAATGCCATTCTGCATTCTTTCTCMTGTGATTTCCACTATAAAGACAGTTACTGAAGCAGCTTAAAACCTACTTTCTATAAAGATGAGTGGGAAGGGTTGTTTTTGGGTTTATGGTACATCTAAGTTAAATAATACTTTTTGTATGAGGTTCTGAAACTGTGGATATGTAATTAGTAAATCCACACATAGTTCCTGTTCATTTTCCAGTTGTGTCCAGATTCTTAGCTCCTTTTTTTTCAGGGGGAGAAGGGAAGGAAAACAGTTCAACAAAGGCTTTGCCCAGCTGTCAAAGAGCGCAGCGGCATTCTAACGTAAATAGATGTTGTGAGAATGCAGTGATTTTTGTGAGAAAAGTGATCTCTATAAGCATTTAAATACATTCAAAGTTTGTTTGAAGTTTTGAAAGCTATGTGAACAGAGAAAGATGAGAGGGACAGCCAGTTCCTCTTTTATGTACAAACTTTCAGGTGCAGAACATTTTTCCTGAATTAACCCTACTTCCAGGCATGCTATTTAAATATATGAGCTATTTAAAATAGTGTGTCCAGTGTAGATATGTTAGTAACTTAAACATCTTCAGTTTAAGTTAATGGGASAAATCATCTGAAAACTGGAAAAATTACCTACTGCATCATGTTGCAATAGAGAAAAGCTATTTGACCCTGAGCAGCTATTTGAAATCTGTCATTTTAGCTTAAGTTTTGGTTGGTTGTGGTTAGGGGTTTTGGTACTTGGTTGGTTTGCTTTGAGGTTTTGTTGGTTTTTTTTTTTTTTTCCCCTGTGAAACAACTTAGTACTTGTCAGAGRAGGAAGATCCCTGAAGTGCATTTTAGCGTAAACCTTGCTTTGTTGCAGCAGAAGTCCTGCAGGCAGGAGACTTTAAAACTTGACTGGTTTGTCTTACTTGAATATCTGTATATATATATATTTTTTTATCATTTAACTGCTTTTGTTCTTTAGATCTTTTATTTTAAAAGGCCAAGAGTGTCCGGTAACTTCCCAACAAAACATTTAATGTCTGTTTTATATCCCTGACATATCATGTGGATGATGATATGATCTGATACCTTGTTATCAGCCTCAAATGTATACATACCTCTGCTCGGGAGAGCCACTGGAGGGAGGATTAGGCAGAAAGTTGGGCAGAGAGGAACCTAATGAGGTTCAAAAAAGGCAAATGTAGAGTCCCGCATACCAACAGAGATTTACCTGCTGGGAAGCAGCTGTGTAGGAATGACCTGGTGGACAACAAGCTGTTCCTGACCCAGCAGTGCTCTTGTGGAACAGGAAGGTTTCAATGTGTGGGAATAGCGGAGTGATTATTTTTAAGAGATTTCTGGGACCAAATAAAGCACAAACGCGGCAAATATTACATCTGAGAACTGTTTATTGATAAAGAAAGGTAAGTGTTCCTACCTTAATAAAGGSATAGAAAAGAGAGCAGAGAGGAGAAAGAAGAGATGGAGAGAGGAACACAAGGCCGTTACCGCCATACCCCGCTGCATCTGTTCGGCAGGTGGACCTTGAGTGCTGCGAGCTGCGGCGAGTCTGCGCGGCTCCTGTGACCGGCTGGGCGCCACTTCCAACCGGCCACGGGCAGCGTGTGTCACCTGTCGGCGACCGACGGCTGCGGGCGGGCTGGCTCTGGGCTGGCTGCGGGCTGAGGGCGGGCTGGCTGCGGGCTGAGGGCGGGCTGGCTGCGGGCTGGCTCTGGGATGGCTCTGGGCTGGCTGCGGGCTGGCTGCGGGCTGGCTCTGGGATGGCTCTGGGCTGGCTGCGGGCTGRSKGCGGGCTGGCTSYGGGMTGGCTCTGGGMTGGCTSYGGGCTGCGGGCTGAGGGCGGGCTGGCTGCGGGCTGAGGGCGGGCTGGCTGCGGGCAGGCTGAAGGCTGGGTGCGGGCTGAGGGCCGCTGCACAACATGAGGAAAGCAGCGGGCAGGCCGCCAATGGCGGGGCGATGGCGGAGCAGGTTGTCGCGGCGGCGGGCTGTGTTGGGGAAGCAGCGAAGCAGGGCAAACTGACAGGTGAAGAAACCACAGGGAGGAGAGGTGWCTAGGTGGGCCCGAATGAGCTGAAGCTCCAGGTGAGCCCCCGCTCCCTCCAAGAAGCCGAAAGGGTGGGAACCTGGTTATGGCGCAATTAACTGCTTTTAGGGGAATTTTTTCCCGGGCAGCSGGATTCTTGTAGCCCAGTGGTTGAAGTTTGCTCTCCCTCTGATCAGGCAAAGCCCCCTCAGAGACAACTTCCCTCCATTTTCTGCAGGGGTTGCCTGCTCAGAGATGCTAATGTCGACCGTCTCTGCCCCGCCACATGTCCTAGCTGCCTCCTGCACATGTTAAGGCTCCCCACACGTGTATAGCCCCTACAGTCATTTTGCATCCCATGCCAGAAAATGGATTTATAGCATAAAACCTGGAAAATATTGAGGCATAAATRAAAAGTAAATGGTTTCTTCACAGAAGGCCAATGGGATCCTGTGGTGTATTAGGAGGAGCATTGCCAGCAGATGGAGGGATGTGATCCTGCGCCTCTGCTCAGTCCTGGTGAGGCACATCTGGAGTGCTCTGTCCAGTTCTGGGCTCCTCAGGGCAAGAGAGACATGGAGCTCCTGGAGTGGGTCCTTTGGAGGATTACAGAGATGATGAAGGGATGGAGCATCTCTCTTATGAGGAAAGGCTGAGGGAGCTGAACCTGTTTAGTCGTGAGAAGAGATGACTGAGAGGGGACCTCGTCAATGTCTGTCAGTGTCCGCAGGGAGGGATCAGAGCAGGGACCACCAGAGGCTCTGCCCAGGGGTGCCCAACAATGGGACAAGGGGCAGCGGGCAGAAACAGATGCTCAGGAAGTTCCACCTGAACATGAGGAAGAACTTTACTGTGCGGTGACCGAGCACTGGAACAGGTTGCCCAAAGAGGGTGTGGAGTCTCCCTTGCTGGAAATGTTCCAGAACCATCTGGATGCAATCCTGTGCCATGTGCTCTGGTATGATCCTACTTGAGCAGAGAGGTTGGACCAGATGACCCACTGTGGTCCCTTCTAACCTCAACCATTCTGTGACCCATTCAGATTTTTCAAAGCCTCTATAAGGTGTTGATTTCTACAATRCTGCCARTCACCTACCTGTCAGTCTCAATRTGTACAAGGTGMYCACTTACGCRGCTCCAACMGTCAGYGTTAATGTGGTYCAGCCTTYTGATGCCRCCCTAAGCAGGATTGGTAGCCTTTGGGTTGTGACAGCCACATCTTGGAATAGTGGAAGTTACTAGTTTGGGTGTTTTTTGATAATTCACACTAATCCTGTCCAAAGATAGGCAGCTTTTCCTTCCCCTTTCTCATTTATGGACTACATAGTTTGTGGACTAGTTCTGCTAGGAAGAAGTGTAGCAAAAACAGAGCCGAAAGAGATGTGTTTAAATGGCATGACAGTGGCAAAACTCTGGGTACCATTTGAGTGCCTTGTGGTAGGTAGTTCCATGGCTGAGAAGTTTGCATCAGCACCTAATTATGTTACTGAKGCTTTATCCAGAAGTGGTCACATGTCTGAAGGATGCTAACACCAAACAGATGTTGGGTTTCTTACTATCTTTCAGGGATTTCAGTAAGAGAGYTGGCTTTATTCCTGAGATGTTGGAATAACTAAACTTACAGTATCCTYGGAAACCCTTTGTTAAGCTTTGCTCAAGACCACCTGCTGTTTAGAACTTGGCAAAACAAATACAAGACTGTTTTTTCTCTTGTACTTATTGTTTTGATTCTGTTCTGCTGTAATTTCCTCCAGGCACACGGTTTCCTTTGATTTGATTTGACTAACATGCTTTTCCTTAATGATTCCTTCAGCTAGTAATTTAAGTTTACGGATGTGTGAGTGTTTATCAAATGGAAAGTGTGTATTTTTGGAGTTTACTCCTAAACAAGTAGAGTAACTGACATGTAAAAGCAACTTTTTTTTTTTTTATTTTCCAGTCTTTAAAAAGCAGCCTGAATAAAGGGCTTGCCAGTACAGTATTATGTCATCTTTTACTATTGCTCTTTATATGGTGGATTAAAATCCAAAGCCGAAGACTTGGATTGTTAGTATCTGGCAGAGGCATTTCTCAAAGGACATGTAAAGGAAGAGCTGCTCTAGCTTTAAGGAAACCTTTCTATCTTTCTGCTTGATCAGAATATATAGTGGTTTTAATTTAGTTAGCTGTCTCTGCACCACCTTACATTACTGTTTGGACTCCACAGCTTCTTGAAGATGCTCACATATATATGTGGTTTGTGTCTATAAGGAGGGCTGTGTGAATGTTGAACTTCTTTCTCTCCCTTTCTGCCCCTTTTTCTTAYATTTTGTACTTAATTGCATTGTATAATAGAATCTTCATGTATTCTAAAAATCCCATGATGTAAGACTAAATATGGACACTTGGTGCAATTGCAATTTCCATATGCAAWGCATGCAGAATAATTCTGTAATTACTTCCATAATGAAAAATACCATGATCCTGCCCTAAAAGTYATAAAATGTGTTTTCCTTTTGTGGCTTCATATTATGTGAATATTTTGATCATGACAGCAACCTCCATGGCATCTGTATTAATGAGGAGAGACCTTTCCAGGCCCATGAAACAGTGAATGTAATACAGTGGTGAATTGCGTGTATTTTAGCTGTTTTGTGTCCAGGCAGAAAAGGTTGATGTGCTAATAATTAATGAATGGTTTTATCCATATACTGGAGACCTAGAAATGCTTCCTTTTGAAGTGTTATCAAGACTCTGCTGCCAGAGTCTCAGAAAAAAAAGCACTCCTCCCCATCATGAAGGAAGATGTTATTTCAATAGTTAAGTATGATTTGTTATCTATTGGCATCTAAAATATGGGGGTTGAGGGGCAGAGAAGGGTGTTGTTCTAGAAACATGGTTTGGGTTTATTTTTTTCCCCCATTAGTCTAAATAGGATCTAATAGGTTTAAAAAAATTACTTTCTGACTTCAGGCTTTATTCTAGACCAATCCTGAACAAAACCAAGGACCTGGGCTGTTTGTGGACTTGAAGGAGTAGTGATTGCTTTGGGTGGGCATTTCAATTTAGAGACAAATTTAGGAGAAGACACTGGAGTGAGTTGTCTCCTCTAAAAGGGTTCCAACAATGCCTTTCTRCCAAAATGAAATTAATACTAGCGGATGAAAGTGAATAAAAATCCCAACAGCTTATAAAACAGAATGCCCACGAGGCAAGAGAAAAAAGTAAGTAAATGCTAGATAAAACTGACAGACCTTACTTCACACCCCTCCCACCAGAACAAAAACCAAAAATACCATCTCACACCGCATGGTGGCATGGTACAAGATGGCACCAGCATCAGTCTCAGGAAAAAACAWGTAGGAGCTTCACGCAGCAGTTTGGGCAAACAGATGAAAACCTGGTGACTCTCTGGCATCAATCCCCTCTCCACAACAAATGAAGCAGCTGGGCTAGAGCCTCTCCRTGTGCTTTCTCTCCCCAGCTTGGCTTTCCCAAGGTTTGGGGCCGAAAAGGAGCAGCCTCTACCTCACTGATCCCAAGTGGCCCCTCTCCCACAGGTTCCATTTTTTTTTTCTGGTTTCAGACTAACAGGCTGASCAGTTCACCTCAAAAAATTGCTGAAGGATTGATGCTGCAGCTTCTCCAAGGCCTGGGCCAACAAAACCAAACTCGCCAAACAAAACCCAAACCACAGTGCACCCCAGATGCCTAGGAAGTGAGGCTTTGAAAAAACCCACCAAAGAGCCCAAGGCTCCCCCCTTCCCCAGACCCACCTAAAAGATACAGCAACCATTTTTGGGCATAAAACAGAGGATCAGGGAATAGAAAATCATCATAAATAATCCCAGGACGGAGGGGCTGAAGAAATGGTTCCCTTCTCTGGTTTCAACAGGGTGTGAGATGGCTTATATAGAGCATTTTTTTTTTTGTTTCTTACTTTAAAGTTCGATAGGAGAGTTTTCTTTTTTGGAGGGATGGAAAAACCTTCCAAGTGCTATTTGTAGTGCAAATAGTTTGTTGCTCTTTCAGTATTGTAGAAATATGTAAATAGCATTGCTAGAATTCTTTTGATCTTATTTTCATATCATAAACTTCTGATGTGTAACTCTTTTTGGGGTAACATAAAGCTGATAAAATTATAACATATTACAGACAGGATAGTTACAATTTGGATCTTTGGGTAATGTGCGCACATGAAAATTCACATTGTCAGGTGTGAGGCTGTGTTCTTTCAGACACAAGAATTGTTGGACATGTATTTGGAAGGGGATGTGAGATGATAGCTAGAAAGCAGCACAGAGAGTTTGAGCAGGCTCCTTCCTGGCAGTAGCTCTAACCCATGGAGAGCAGCCCATGCTGGAGCAGGGGAAAGCATGCAGAGAAAAAAGCAGCAGAGAGGAGTTCGTGCCCCCAATTACTGCATTTACTCTATTTTAAATCAGTAAATTTAATTATTTTTTTCCTAAACGGAGTCTGTTTTGCCTGTGATGGTAACTGCCAGCTAAACTCCGTGTTTTTCTCTTGACTTGTGAGCTTTTAAATCTTATTTTCTCCCTGGTAATGTTGAGGATATGGAGTGAGAGAGCAGCTGTGTGGTCGTCCGCAGCCACCCAAGGTCAACCCACCACAGCACACAATGAATGAGTAACTGAACTCCTGCTACAGTGTCAGGGGCTCAGATGTGTATTCTGAATGTTGCTCCATGACTCAGAGGCAGTGGTTATAGATACCAGTGGAACTGCAATTCGTATTACTAAAGGATGCTGAAAAAAACCCTAGAAAATTAAGGAGGAAAAAGGCCATAGAAACAGAATGAATGAAGAATTTCCTGTGTTGTGCCAGGCTTAACAAGGAATGAYCTTTTATTGAGAAGAAAACTGTGATGGGATACTATAGTGTATGGGGTCAGTTTAATCTTTTCATTAATGACATAGACAAAGGAATGGAGTTCACCATCAGCAGATTTGCAGATGACAAGTTGAGTGG